>NC_026745.1:1981383-2001383 GCF_000149245.1 Cryptococcus neoformans H99
TGGTTCACCTGCTCCAGCATCCATTATACCGCCCAAAAATACCACCAAGAAATCACGTAAACCAAAACTCACACGCGCCATGCCTTCGGCGGATAACGATGTGTTCCCTTTGGCTGGCAAATCACGCGACAATGTCCTTTCAAATCCCTTGGAACGTGAAAAAGAGCGAGAGTTGGAGAAACGGGAGGATACTTATTCAAATCGAGGAGGTACAGATGGCCGGGATCATGGGCGCGAACGACGATTATCGCGTGCCCCATCAAGAGCAGCGTCCGATATTTCTACCACTTCCAACCAGGACAATCCTTTCTTACGACGTTCCCTCTCGCGCACTGAATCCCAATCCCAATCTCAATCACAAATCCTCAAACCTCAGCCTAGTATCTTTCATCGATCAAGATCGCGTTCGACAGACCCACTTGGGGCGGGTACAAAGGCTGGGTCAGTGGGAGAGATGACGAGTACATCTATGCTGGCGCCTTCATTGACTTGTACATTGACATCGACACCTGTGAGCACCTCGGTGTCTGCTTCAGTTGCAGCCCCTGCAGCAGCATCAAGATCAACACTCGTCTCAACTTCGGTGGCTACTTCTCTAGGACCTTCTTTGGGTGGCATGCAACCGTTGAAAAAGACCAAAAGTCTTATCCGGGCTCCAAGCGGGAAAGATCTTTTCAAAGGCCGTCAAGTGGGGTTGAGGAGGGCGGGGTCGAAAAAGGCAGAGGCTGGCAAGGGGTTAGGGCTTGGATGGGGGCCGGGTGAAAGTCAGGGACAGAGTATCTCTCAGTCGTTGCTGCAACCACAATCCCAATCTCAGTCCCAATCGCAATCGCAATCGCAGAACCAAAGCCAAGGTCAGCTATTTGGTAGAGGTCTCATGGGCCGCAAAACAAGCGGATCAAAGGACAAGCCCAAATCCAAAGCGGAGCGTGAACGCGACCAGGAACATGATCCCCATACACTTATCATGGCTACCCCTGCCAAGCCGCGAATGCATTCTACGAACCCTTCTGGCGCACCTTTCTGGCATCCGACGCCTATCCAGGAGGAACCATATTCGTCGTCGTCGTCGTCGTCAATGTCATTGACCTCTCGGCTTCTTAGTCTAGATAGGGAGAGGGGGACGAGACCGGCATTTGTAGCGGAGACGCCTGTGGGGGTGAGGATGGTGAGCGATTGGCAGTATGCGGAGGATGAGGAAGTAGAAGAGGATGAAGGGTTGGGTGAGCTGATGGTCATGACAGATGATGAGGATGGGGATGGGGAGGAAAGCAGAGAAAGGAGAGGGTTTGTTCCCGAGACACCTGTAAAATAGTGTAGACTGTCGCTTTTGTTGTACAATGATTCAAGGTATTGTCGAGACGATGTTGCGGAAGACATACCTTCCATAACGATGTATAGAATGAGATTTTATGCTATTGTTATATATACATTTTGTGCCAAAATAAAATAAAAAAAACCATGACATCCCAGCTCCAAGGAAATGAGTGACTTCCCCATAGCACTACCAATCAAGACTACAGCTGTACCCTTCCTTGCGTCTCCTCATCCTCATCATCGATTTTGAACACTGGCGCCGCGACCCATCTTTGCCCACCCGCTCGCTCCGTCTCCACACTTCCTCCGCCAACACTCTCACTTTCACTTTCCTCGTCCCAGATCGTACCCGTCCCCCTCTGTCCCCTCCATTCGTCCCCACCCGCGCCTGCGTTCGCATATGAGACACCACGGGGAGTATGCCCCCCGCCGCTGCCGCCACCTGACGAGGACGGGACGTCGAAAGCGTGCTCTCGCCCTTGAGCGTCCCTGTACCGTCCAACACCACCTGCAGAGAGGGGTTCGTATAAAGAGGAGATTTCTTGTTTTCGGAGGTGACGTTTGTGGGCCAAGTGAGCGAGGTAGAGGAAGACGGACGAGCCGACGAGATTGGAGAGGATGTCAAGGGATTGGAATGTCTTCCACTACGTTCTGGGGTTAGTGGGTGGGTAATGAAGGAGAAAGAAATAAAAAAGACTCGCGGGAAGTGTTGCCTGGACAAACTCGCTAATCACTCCGCCGACGAAGAACGAGAGGAAAAGCGTCAAAATCAAAGGTGCCTGCCGGATGTACCACACCCTTCTCCCAGGTCCTCTGTGACAACTACATCAGTTGAGGTACTAGGTCTGTGCAGAAACTACCACCCACTCTGGCGCTTCAATCACAAAGTATACGAGAAAAGTTGCGAAACCCATCTACATGGCACGTTCGCCGTTCGTCAATCTGTGCCGATGCCCGGGATACGTATATGGTCACTTACGCCGAAGAAATGCAGGGCTTTATCGTTCACAGGAAGCTCCGGAAGAGGAGCCATACCGAGCACACCCAGCATGAGGACCCACAAGGCGGTAGCAAACACCATCGCCTATGAGATACACGGATGAGCGACGGATGCTCAATGCCGGAGACGGGAGCGGCAGACGTACTGGGCGGATATTGAGCGGAGAGTCTCTGATAGGGTACGAGCGCATCACCCATGCTGTGAACCTGTCCCACAGCTGCTGGACCATCTGGGTGGGGACTGGGTACGCTGTGGGCATTGTGTATGGTGGTCGAGGATAGAGGACACGCAGAGATTATGACGGCGGCCGTGTAAATACTGGACAAACAAATGGTGACGTCACCGGCTGGGGGGGTGTTTATAGGCGGCGATCCCACGAATACGATCTCTCTGATACACTGCAGACATCTCCTCGCCCCACCATGACCCGGCCGCCGTCCCCGCCATCCTTCACAGGGCTCCCGCTCTCGCAGCTGCTGCAGTACGCCTCGGACGACAGTGGCGCAGGCAGCTGCCCGCCCAAAGTATGGTTCGAACGCGCATGCTACAACGCCGACAAGGCAAAGTTGGCAGAGCGCAAACAGAGCAAGCAGGACATGTTCGTCAGCTACAGCAGGGCGTGCCAGTCCTATATCAATGTCGCGATGCACAACGACTGGCCAGACGTCAAGAAAAAGGACCCTCAGTTGGCCGCAAGAGTCAAGGATTTCAAGCCGGTATGTGCCTTTCTGCTGCTACCGTATACGCCCAAACTTATACCATCTAGATGTATGATTCATTTGTCGCAAAGGCCAAGACTTTAAAAGAGGAACTCCGACAGGCCGAGGCGTCTTCATCCGCTCAGTCCAAATCAGAACCATCGAAACCATCTGTATCAAGACAACGATCTGGGCCTGAAATAACATCAATCGGCAATATCAGAGATCGAATGCAGGCACTTGCCGGACACGGAATGGAGGTTGAAACTATTCAGTCGAAGCGCTTGAGTAGAGAAGCTCCTGCCAAAGCGCCCAAGCCCGCTGCTTTGAGTAGCGTGACCAGTTCGGCGGCAAGGTCAAGGAGTGGCAGCGAATCGCGACCTTTGTCCACGACAACGGCCAATGGGCGGCAATTTGTGGTCACTGCTTCATCTAAACCACCACCAACTCCGTCGCAAGAGAAATCACCTCCATCTGCACCCGTCAACGTGCAAGCCAGTGGATCCTCTAGCAGATCACGACGATCTACTTTGACGAATGAAGGGCAGGGCTTGAGCGTATCTGTCGGGTCTGTGGCAGCTTCACCGGCGCAATCACCGATGCCCACACCTGCAGCTGGCCCATCCAGATCGCCTTTACCCTCCATTCCTTCCTCTCCTCAATCTTTTCCAGCGTCTCATCGGCCATTACCCTCTCCTGAGCCAACACAACCAAATGTTCCCATCAACCCATCCGACATGGAGCCTCATCCTGAAGACGGTCTGGCAGAGTTTGAACGTGCTTTCCCATCTCTCTCCGAGTTTGGGAAACAATGGGACGACGACTCGTTACAGCCTGATTCGAATAGTCATGATATGTACCGCGGCCCACAGTACGCGAAACCTCCAAAGCAACCGCTGATCTCTGAAGAAGACGATATCCCAGGCCTTCCATCTTTACCCTCCGTTCCGACATCCAAGCCCGGCCTGCCACCCCCTCCTGCTCGACCGGAGGCGTCTGCATTCTCACCATCACCCGGTTCTTCATCCGCTCAAACTCCGGGACAAACTCCCGTCCCCCGCGGGCCATCACCTCCCAAACCCGATGTTGGCTCGGGTGTCGGTCTGCATCGACCCGCTAGTACACCCATGCCTAATGTTGCTGGTTTAGATCTGGTAGATATGCCTGATGGGGATGTTCCTCAAGGAAAAGTCGTGAGCGGTGGTGGAAAAATGGAAGCTCTAAATTTCCCTGAGGCTGTATCTACCCCTCCCCAATATTCTCCCGCATCATCCCATCCTACTCCAACCACACGACATCCTCTGCCCCAACCTCCGTCTCGCCCTCCCGCCTCTGATGCCATACAGCCTACTCTCAAACCCAAGGAGAAACCAAAGTTTCCTTTTAGTAATTCTATCACTCCGGATGAACTACGCGAATACTTTCTTAATCCTTCAGTGGAGATGTTGTTCTTGGACATAAGGCCGGAAGACGAGTGGAAGAAGGGATATGTAGGGAGAGAGTATGAGAAGAGGGGCGCGAGGGTGGAGGTCGTGTGGCTGGATCCGACAGTCTTGCTTCGTGAAGGGTAAGTGACTCTGTTTTTAGTAAAACGACGAAAGACTGAAAAAAAAGTATTTTAGTATGACGGCGAGCAAATTAGAAGACGCACTTTCCCTCTCCCCCGCTGTTCAACGCGAAGCTTTTCAGAATCGACACAAATACGACCTCATCATAGTCTACGACACTCGTTCTCCCGTATGGCCCAAGGACGGTCCTCTAAGCCGACTGTGGGATATGTTCTTTATGGGCCATGATGAGAAGCGTTTGCAGAGAAATCCCGTCATTTTGGTAGGAGGTTATGAAAAATGGAGAGAGTTTATCAAGATGCGAGCGGCGAGGCGTGCACATGCAGCAAAGGAGAAGGATGTGAGGAATGGGGTGAATGGGTATACGCTGATGCGATCGGATGTTGCGTCTCCTGCCCCTTCCGAGATTGGTGTTAGGAATGCGAATAGGGAAGCGCAGGTCTACCAGTCGTCACAGTATGCGAAGAGTATTGCTGAAAACGTGAGTTATTACATGTATGTCGCACATGTGTAATGTTCTAATGTATTGATCCCTTTCCAAGTTTGGCGCCGGGCCTCAATCCATGACCGGAGACTCGTACCGTCCCTCCACCCATTCTCACTCCCAATCGCAACTCTACACGCCTACATACAGGCATCACCACTCCAGAACGGGCTCAACTTACTCTTCCCACGGGGCCATTGCAGCTCCTCCACAAGCCTCCATTCACCCCGGACCAGGTGCCAGACGGCGAAGCGACTACATTGAACATACAGGTCAATCGTACTCTGGCTCAGCCTCAACTTCACCCTCCATACAATCAACTGGCACCACACCCCAGCCTCAACAGCAATACTACACTTCCCCACCCCTCCCTGCTTCCAACTCCATGACACCATCCATATCATCCATAGCCTCTCCGCGGGCATCGATCGATTACCCTCAAGCGCACGCATTGGCAAAAGTACCAGTCCCGATGCCTCCCCCAGCCGTGGCGAGGCCGATGGAACGACATGATGCGTACACTAGCGCACATGTGCATGCGCAAAGTTTGGTACCGACTTCTTCCGGTTATGGTCAACTTCCACCCCAAGGGCAAGTGACGAGGAGTCAGGCGATGAGGGGTTTGGACGGTGTGACTGCCGGTGGGAAGGATAAAGTGGGGTATTGGCGGGATGTGGTGTTGGGTATTACTGGGTTGAAGAATCTTGGAAAGTAAATTTCACATTTCCTGCAAGTGATAACTGTGAAAAGATGCTGATTGTGATTAGTACTTGTTATATGAACTCGACAATACAATGTCTCAGTGCGACATATCCATTCTCTACGTTTTTCCTTGGTGAGTGGCCCATATATGCTTAATTGTCGAAATGTCAAACTGATTGCTATGGATGTCCTTTTTTAGATGGAACCTTTGCTCGTTCAATAAACAAAGAAAATCCGTTGGGGACCAAAGGCGAGTTGGCCAAGGCCTGGGCAGAATTATTGAGAGTATTGTGGAGTGAGAAATATGAGTTTTTATCACCTATGACTTTCCGGGTAAGTTTACCTTGTTTTTTTTTTGTTCTTGGTATACTGGCTAAACCCAAGGCTACATACTAGAAACAAATCACGCATTTTGCCCCCCAATTTCTCGGTTCTGACCAACATGACTCTCAAGAATTTTTGTCATTCGTCCTTGACGGCTTACATGAAGACCTTAACCGAATCAAGCGCAAACCCCCGCCTGTGGAGATGACTCCCGAAAGAGAGGCGATGTTGGAGAGCGCCCCACCAGAAGTGGCTTCTGAGAGAGAATGGGCTATCTACCGGCAAAGAAATGATAGTTTGATTGTGGATCTCTTCCAGGGGCAGTATAGGAATAGGTTGGAGTGTTTGACCTGTCACAAGGTGAGTGTAACCTCCTCCGAGTCCATCATTGAAAAATAACTGACGGATATTGAACCAGACATCGACGACTTATGATGCGTTCATGTACATGTCTCTGCCCGTTCCATCGGGTAAAACAAAGGTCGTTATACAAGAACTTATTGACGAATTCGTCAAGGCCGAAGTGATGGAAAAGGAGAACGCCTGGTACGCTTTATCTTTCCCTCGACGCCCTCTCTGCATTGGGCTGACAGTATTTCAGGTATTGTCCTCGCTGCAAAACCAACCGTCGCGCTTCCAAAACACTAACCATCGCCCGTCTTCCACCTGTACTGCTCATCCAACTCAAACGATTCACAACGCGGGACGGTCTCTTCTGGGACAAGTCCGAGACGCCCGTCATCTTCCCCATCAGAGGTCTAGATCTTACACGGTACTTGCCCGGACCTGCAGGTTCGTCAATAGGAAGTGGAAGGCAGGTGGGGCCGGATGGAACGTTTGATCCAAGGGCTCAAGTGGGGCCCTTCAAGTACGATTTGTATGGTGTAAGTAATCATATGGGGACGCTCAGTTCGGGTCATTGTGAGTTTAGCTTTTTTTGTTTTTGGTCTTTGGTCTGGCAAGAAGACGAATGACTGATTCGAGGTTCAGATACGGCTTTTGTGAAGAGTAAAGAAGGATGGAAGTATTGTGAGGACAGTCAGGTGATGCCTGCCCAGGAGAAGGACGTAATTGTGAGCCTTTGTTCCTCATTAAAACAAATTTCTTTCGTCGTCTTCTTCGAATTAACCATTGCTATTTCTTCAACCCATACAGTCCCGACCAGCATATATTTTGTAAGCACTTGTCTTTCCTCGATGCCTAACTATGGACCGTCAACTGACCGAGTCTTTAGGTTCTATAAGCGAGTACCTGGATAGGAGACTTTCTAAAAGGGTTTGCGACACAAGCTGCAAAGAAAGAGATGAGAAGGTCGCGGTGATATAAGATGTCAGATTAATTCCTAGACTCCCAATCCTAAGAGAAAAAAGTGTTGTATTATCAATCTATCAAGTTACAGAATTTTTCATCCTCTTTGTGCACAAAGTTGACAGAACATATATATACTCCATGCAAGATACTATCATGTTTGAGAAGAGACAATAACACTGGCGGCAGGCATCGAGCGAGAAAGAAGAGTACTGCGATTGGCAAAGAGACGGCCCATGGGTATCAAGAGAGGATCCATGCTATGATGTCGGATAGGGCGGCATGTAAAAGCAAAGTACTATGTATTCAAGCTGCAAGAAGAGGCAATACATAGCATGTTGTGTTGTTACCTTCCGCCGTGCGTGTTCCGTCGTGGCACTGCTGATCGGAGGACGAAGAAACTCATCAGATACATCAACGGTTCGATGATTGGGGACTGATTTGGGCGCTATATTAAGTGATCATGACTACTATCTATACGTTACAAGATATCCACCTGTAAGTGTAAAGGATATAAAAAGGGTCTTGTTTCCCTCCTCCTTTAGATCGAATTTGGACAAATGAGGATCCTTAGCTCTTCATTCTTAGATATATAGGTCTCTATATTATATAGATCTTTTTCTGCTCCCTAAAGACCTCGCTTGTCGTTTAGCTTGGGAAAGAAAAAACCCAGCGTTATGGGATGAGCGGTTGGGATGAACAAGTAGTGGTAATGAAATTACACACTAGAGATAATCATCTAATGACTAAAAAGCGGCCGAAAAATGACAAAGTGCTTACGTGTATGAGGCATCTCTGCCCCGCTTCCGTCGAGAAAGAAAAAAAAAGGATAAAGAACAGACGAGCTAATGACCAGTGGTGGCTAGCAATTAATGAAAGGTGAAAATGAAAGGTGACCTGGTGCCTGTGGTGACTAGCCTTTTGGATCTCGGATCCTTGTTCTAGCGCCGGTTTCGGTTTTTTGGATTGTTTCTTCACACATTCACAGCGTCGCCCTGACCTAAATGGTGGGTTTTCCGTACCCCGAAGTGCCAAAAAAGCCGCTTTTTTCCTGTCTTCTGTCCTTTTTTTGCCGTTGCATGCTGCGTGCAGGGCGATACTGGCGTGAAGGGAAGATGGCAGGGATGCTTTTTTTTTGGTTCTCCGTTAATTGCGCAGAACTTAGTAGAAGCTGTAGCGTCTTCTGTCACCGTTTACTTGCGACAAGAGATAAGAGGTATGAGCAGTGAGACATGCGATGATGGATTTTTACTTTTGATCGTGCATGTCGGCGGCGGGGCGTTACGTTCTTGTGATGTAGTGTGTTTGCTGATGCGTCATGTTATGTTTGTAACAAACAATCGACAGTTGGCTAGTGGTGTACTTCTTTGGTCGCTGCGTGATGATGTCTCATCATCAACCTTTGGGTCGTGGCGTTGAATGTGCGGAGAGTAGGAGAGAGGATTGATTATAAGACCGCATGACCGAGGGAATGGGGAGAAACATGTGCACCTCACTTTGGTAGTACAGGATTGATGAAAGGCCGGTTGCAGGATGCTGCGGAGGAAGGGCAATTCGATTACATTAGAAAGGAAGAGAAGGAAGGAAGCAAGAAGGACAATTAATTGACGGGTATGGCGATGGAACCTGGTAACTGATTACTATACCGGTGACTTGCCCTGACACGGTGAGACGCTTCAACGTATTCAGTAATTAAGAATTTGGACAAGTGACGCGAGTGGTGAGCTCTCCGAGATCCAAAAAAAACGTATAGGCCCAGGGCAAGGCGAGATAAGCAGCCGAATGGATGACTGTGGAAAGGGTATGTGAGCTAGATACGTAGCTCGCTCACACTGGCAAGCGCCATTATTCTCAAGGACCCTCATGCCCTTCACCGTCACTGTCCGCTATTTTGTCTATCGTCTTAATTTCCTATACGCGTTTGGGCTAGTAACGATACATGGGAGCGGTAGGTGACATATACCTCAGCGTCGTGCCTGTTCAATTGAGCTGCCCGACTGCGGCTGTCGCTGCATTATATTTGTGGAAAAAAGAAAGGTCAAAAGTAATTTGCCCGGCCGACACGGAATACGGCAAGATGAAAAAAACGGTGCAATGCATGGGTCATCGATTGAATTCTTGACGACCATCAGGCCTCTGATTTCTTTTCATCCGGTGCTTCTTCCGTTTCTTCTCCTCTTACCCCGTTTGAAAAGGTTCGAAAGTTCCAGAGCGGGTGTGGAATCAGGCAGTCCCTTCATTTCTTCTTCTGCGCTTCCCCTGCTTACGCCAGCCTCCACCGCGAACGTCCAGGCACGAGACAGGAGACAAAAAGATACTCAGCGTGTTGTCCTTGTGCTGCTGAGCATAGTTTCTGGTGTGTGCTCTGGGCGCGAATGTATACTCTGTGAGTACCCTTGCCTGCCCTGCGACTGACGGCCCGGAACTGACGTCTTAAGTGCACGATCTCTCCCAACACAGCCAGAGACCCCAGTTCTTCTTACGAGACCAGCAAGAAAAGGTCCGCGGGCCATAATAGTCTATCATCCTGCATTCTTGCTCATCAGGCATCGCCATCAGTGATTCCATCACATCACTCGACGCACCCCGCTAGCAGGGAGCGTAGAACGTAGTGGAGCCACCGAGCGTCCCCAGCGGCGTTCTGGCTGACGTGTGGATTGATTGATCCGGTGTGCCTTTTGATCGTGTCGTTCGCTCGTCCCGCACGGGCACCTGCAGGTACCCCATCAGGCCAGTCTCACACATCCCCCGCCACGTAAAAGACCATATTCTCGAGCGTTCTTCAGCCCCCCGTCACTGTATCTCGCTTCCGTCCGTCGCACTCGTCCACTTCACAATGGACGCCGGTACCGCGCATGTCATAAGCTGGAGTGAGCCCACAAAGGGCCACGTCCCACCGCCCCTCACCGTACGTCAAGAACATTCCTCCGTCTCGCGTATACACAGCAGCGACTAACTGACCATTTACTGCACACAGGGGCCATCCATCACCATCTCCCCTCTCCCCGCACCCCATCCACCTACAGTCTTTCTCTTCGGCGGCAAGTCAGTTCAGACAAGACGCCTCACATCCGACATGTGGGCTATGGACCTTGGCACGAGAATATGGGAACGCGTAGACGCCGGTCCGGGTCCCGGTCCTCGTTATTTCCATTCAATGGACGTCTGGGAGGATAAGCTCGTGTGCTTTGGTGGAATGTCAGATTCCGAACCCATGTCGGTGCATAATGATATCTGGTTCTTTGACTGTATCTCCAGAAGGTGGATTCCTCAACCTTCGCCTCCCGATGGTGTTGCTCTCGGTATTGACTTGGCAGCTCAAGATCAGGCGTTTATCCCGTCGGCACGTTACGCTCACCTTAGCGCAGTGTCCCGTGGCAAGCTTGTCATTTCAGGTGGTCAGCATTCGGATAATACTTGGATCTACGAGATCAACGTCTATGATTTGAAGAACCGAGTCTGGATTTCCAAGACTGAACAACCTCAAGCCGATGGTATGTACTCCAAGGGAGCGTACAGAAGTGTTGCGGCCAGTTCCAAGAAGAGAGTCCAGACGCCTCGGCAGGGAGGAGATTTAAAGTCGGCTACTACACATGCATACTCGGTTGATGAGGAAGGCGAGGGCGGAGGTAAGTATATACCCCTTTATTGGAATAGTTTTGATATGCTAATAATCCATCAGACATCTGGTGCTACTCCAACTATGACTTTGCCAAAGTTCGACGTGAACTCGATATCCTCTCTCCCGACAGTTCTGAACACATCGCTTCCAATAAGCACGCGCCTCCGCCCGAATTTATCATCCGCGACGAATCCCGCCGTATGCGCGGATCATCCCAACCCCCAGGTCTTCGTTTCCCCACCGGAGGTATCGTTGGCAATTCATTGATTCTCTGTGGTCTCTATCTCGCTTCCGTCTCTGCCGCCTTTTCCATCTGGGCACTCAATCTTGAAACCATGACATGGAAGCACCTCGAGCCTTCCGTGTTATCAACTGGAAGCTGGAACCGTGCCCTTGTTTGGGCAGACAAGGCCAAAGTGCTGGTGTTTGGCAATACACAATCTGACCTCACGTCTGATTACAGTCGACGCGCCGTCAATCTCGATCATATCGCCGTCATCTCTCTCGAAGCTTTTGGTATTTACCAACCTCCCAACCTCGTGGTACCTACCAAAGTCCAGCATGCAAGTCTGTCAATGCTCGATGAGAAGCTTGCATCTGATTTCGAGGTCATATGTGACGATGGTCGACGTGTTAAATGCTCTCGAAAGATTCTGAGCGAGCGCTGGCCATGGTTCGCAGATCAAGAACGGGAATTTGAAAATAAAGCTCATGGATTAATTTCTGATGCTGCTGTTGTGGACATCAACGATACCCTTCTCGGCTCTTTCAACCCGGCTCGTCTCGCGCTCCACAATCTCACCCTCTCTGAGCCGTTCCCAGTCTGTGTCGCCCTCATTCAATACTTTTACACCCTTTCTCTTACCACTCCACTCCAAAACCGTGCACCTGTACTTTCAGCTTTGCTGTTCATGTCCAAACAGTACAAGATTGAAAGGCTGAATAGGCTCGTTGTGCACGCCTTGCATGAGAGATTGGATCTTTCTAATGCAGTTGGTATCTACGAGATTGCGACACTTGCTGGGGAGCAGTGTTTGCAGGTCAGGGCATTGAATATGATTCACGTGAGTTGTCTTTTCCTTGTTCTTTTTTTTTTGAGTATCGGCTGACAAGTTTACTAGTCTGCGAAGAACGGCTCGTCTCGAGGCCACAATAGGCAAAACCCAGGCTCAGCCGTCCCAGACGAAGGCCGTGCCAACGGCGACGACTCTACTCCAGGCCGTACTCAACCTGGTTCCCCCGCCAACGGCGTTCCGTCTGGCGCCACCCGTCCTGGAGCTATCGACGCCCCCGTCAAACGAGCTCGTGCTGATTCGTTAACTATCCCCGAGGACATTATCTCTTCATCACCTGAGCAGGATACGTTGCACGATGATGACGACAAGATCGACGCCCTTCTTGCCGCTCTCGACGTATCCGCAAAGGAAATTAACATGCTTCCTCGTCAACATAATGTTAGTCACCGAAGCTCTGACCGTTCTTTGACTTCGTTGCAATCTGTTCAAAGCCCTTCCTCTTTGTCCTCTATTCCTCAACGGAGCCATATGCGTCTCCCGCCTCTCGCCCCACCTCCTCTTTCCCGCCCACCATCTTTTACCCACACACGCGACTCTACTCAGCCTGAACAATCTTCTTTCGGAAGGCCATCCAGTCCTACCAACTCGGACTTGACGAGCAACTACCCACAAACGCCTTCCGGATCCCTTCGAGAATCTTGGATCCTCCCTCAACATAAGGACTGGTCTGTGTCTACCGGGCTGGGAGGCGGTTTGATGGACAATAGGTCAAGCTCAAGCTCAGGTGTGGGTTTACCGGCTTTGCCAGAGGATGATGCGTTCGACCCTAGGTCAAGGGGTAGTATAGGGAGGATGAACAGGGATCCTTTTATAGATCTCTTTTCGGCGCAAAAGAAGCCTAATCAAGCGACTTTGGAAGCGGCCGGTCTTTTGCAGCCTTCTACCCTTCAAAACCTTGCCGGCTTGCAACAAACCTGCACCGACTCCCCCACAATGCATGATTACCCATACGACTCTTCCTTTATGCAAGTATCCCCTGCACCCTCCATCTCCCGTACACCATCAGTCTCTTCCCATTCTCCTTCTGTCTTTGTGCCTCCGCCTTCGCTTTCACTCAAAGGCGCCCGGCATTTTTCGATAAACACCCAGTCCTCTGGTGCGAGCAATCCGCTTTCACCCATAAACACAGAATGGAGCGAGGAGACTGGTGGGCCGCTTCTGAGGGCGCAGACAGTGACCAGTTTGGCGAATAGCGCGTTTGACTGTGGGAGCAGTATCAGCTCTGGATCAACGGGGACGAGTAGTAAGAAGGCTGCTAAAGCAGAGGCTAAGGCGTGAGTCCCCATTTCTCCTTTTTTTTTCTTCCTTCTTTTTTCCTTTTGTTATTTGCAAGGACTGCGGCTGATGGAAAGGGGGAAACCCCCCTATGAGCAGTATCCGCCAAGCTGAAAAAGCAGCAAAAAAAGCCGAAGCGCAAGCCCACTTTGAAGCCCTTCGAGCAGAGCAAGCCAAGAAAATGGCCCTTCTCAAAGCCGAGGCGCAGCGCAAGGCAGAGATACAGGCGGCGAAAGAGCAGCAGACGCTGAGCGAGAAGGATCTGAAAAGGGAGCCAAAGAGCAAGTGGGGCAAGTTGGCGAATGGGTTCAAGGATGCCGTCTTGTTCCCTGATGGAGGCCCGAAGAGTACCATGTTTTAAAGTGAAATTTGGTGAGAAGTTTTTCTTTTTTTTTGTTATCTGTATGGTCTACTGTAGAATAGGGAATATGGAAAAGAAGTGATGATGGTCGGGCGGGAAGAAGAGCTTGAAGACCTTTTTTTAATTGTATCTGGATCTCTGATTTTCCTTATTTTGCTTTGGGTGATTTCAACGTGCATATTTTTATCTTATAGAAAACAACCTTGTCATGGCATGATGTTCACGAAACTCAATTGATCAGCGTTCCTGCCCTTTATTTCGTTTATAAAACCGAAAAAGGCGGGATTGGACCGTGATATATGTGGGTTAAAGGCAGAAAATACATAGATACAAGAATACAACAAGACAACGGGCGGGATTTTTCCGGCAACCGGTTACACCTCATAAACTCCTCTGCGGAACAGTCCTCCAACAATGCCAATTACGACATGTAATCAAAGATTACAAGGAGAGCGATGGCCCCTACGAGCAACGGGTAGAACGCATTGTCTAGGTTTGCAAGTCCACCGAAGGGGTTTGGCGTTACACCCTGGGGTGCAGGTACAGCTTGAGGAGGACACGGTATCGCCTGTTGGGGAGAGGGATGTACGACGCTTATGGGTTGCCCTTGCCCTTGGACCTGGGCTTGGATATTCCCACCTGGACCTGTTTGTTGGTATTGATATCCGTAAGTTGGTGCGTTCGCATATATGTGGCGATGGGAATGATCGGGGTAGAGTTGTCCATTTTGGTGATGGCGGTGAGGATAATGCCGGTGCCCGAGAACGTAAGAGTACGGTTGTTGGTACCGATATGCATAAGCACGAGCAGGTTCATACACCGTTCCAACGCCACCCGGCGAGTATGATTGGGCATAAGCAAACGTCGGAGCGCAAAACCATGGTTGGTAGATCGTACATCGGTATTGAGAATGTTGGGGATAAGTGTAGGTGTAAGGATGGTTGAAAGCTTGTGTGTGAGTGTGAGCTATCCAAGGGGGAGTTGGCTGGGAAAGAAAAAAGCTTACCTGGTTGTTGGGGACCGGTTGAAACTTGTAATTGAAGACCTGGACGTTGATATTGGACTGATCGCTGCTGCGGTGGATAGTACTCTTGTGGACGACATTGCGTTGATCAGTATATCATAATAAAAGAAAAGAGATAAACTTGCGACCAGTATATTGCCGTACCGAACCAGGAGAAGCTGATGAAGGTCCATTAGCATACCAACTCCATCCACCACCTCCTTCAGGTGTCGCGAAACCACCCTGACCGCCCATTTGCGCACCTACTCCCGCAGCGGGCTGGTGACTAACTATCCTTTGCGGGGGTGATTGGTAATAAGGGGGAAGGGGAGGATTCTGAACGATCTGCTGGATTTGGACTTGGGATAGAGGAGGGACTAGAGGGGGTTGGGGTGGAGGCTGCTGGACTTGAGGCTGGCACCAAGGTACCATCCCAGCCACCACCCCGACACATCCTGGTGCACCGCCCAAGCCCAGCCCATCCCAGCCCGTCCACCAGCCACCACCACCACCGCCGCCAAGCTTTGGCCATTGAGTCCATTGGGCTACACCTGGAAGTGTCCCTCCGCCTGTCAGACCGAGTGGGCCTTGAAGGATGATGAAGACGAGGCAGCAAAAGAGGAAGAATGACATCCATGCATTGGCGGAGATGGTGGGTACGGGCTGAGGGGAGGACGGTTTCGGGGGGGAAGAGGAGGAAGAGGAAGAGGATGAACCCGGAGGTTTGGAAGAGGATGAGGACATTTGGAAGGAAAAGGGTGAGGTCGTAAAGGTCGATATGAAGCCTAGAACGGCGCAGAAAATGAGGATGATCGAAAGAGGTTGGGCGTAAGGTAGTACACCCTGAGGTGGTTGCGGAGTCGGTAGATCAATGGTTTCCGTATGGGTGAGAAATTGCTGTGGCTGTCGAGAAAGCTGTATAGGTACGATATTCGGCTGTGGAATGTGCTGCTCTCGAGTTACGATAGGTACAACAATGTTTGTGGAGGTCCAAAGAGTATCAGCTGGATTCGTTGGCTGAGGTGCCCAGTGGCTGGGATGGCCAGTATGCGCAAGGGTGGTTGTGGTTAGTACGAGATGTGATGCGAGGAGTAGTAATAATGTGCGGAGTTGGGCAAAGATCATGTAGATTTTAGTATTGAAGACATCGCTTTACAGGTCGCATCCTCTCTCTGAGATGTCCCCAAAGAGTATAAGGGTTGAGCAGGGCCGTCCATCCTTTTTGTGTCGAGCTGAAAGGATCCGACGAAGGGCAGTCCGGGAGGGTTTGAAGTAGACTGGAGGCCGAGAACAGTTGAAGTTTCATATGATAATGAAGGTTGTGAGAGATGACTACAGATGTTGAGTGACGCATGACTATGGGATTGTATGGGCTTGTTCAGATTTGAGATGTAAATATAACCTTGAAAGATGGTGGTGGATAGAGGAAATAGGTTTTTGGCCCGATATAGTAATGGTTTGCCCGGCCCAAATGAGGCTTTTATGTTGCGTTTGAGCTGTAAATTGAATAATTAAAGGCAATATATGCGAGTTCTGGGATGTTTAATTTGGAGTCACTTTCGACGTTTGTGCTTCTGAGTGGATCGATATACTCCCCCGCCTGCCAAAATGCCCCATCTCACATCCCTCATAGCCGCTCACAATGGCCCATTCCACAACTACGAGTTCTTCCCACCACTCACAGACCCAGGCTTTGTAAACCTCCTCGACCGTATCCGCCGACTCACTTCTCCGCCCTTCCAGGCTCCTCTTGCAGTCTCCGTCACATGGGGCGCTGGCGGTTCGACAGCCGAGAAAAGTCTCGAGCTCGCGCAGCAGGTCGTGGGTATGGGCGTGGAGGTCATCCTGCATCTCACCTGCACCAACATGCCCAAGGACAAGGTCGACTTTGCCCTCCGAGTAAGTGTCGTTCATTTGTAAAGAGATGGCCAAGTTGCTGACGGACTGGCGGGGCGATTAGAGATGTAAAGATCTCGGTATCTCCAACATCCTCGCCCTCCGGGGAGACCCTCCCAGAGAAGAGGAATATGCTATCAACCCTACTTCCACTCCCGATTTCTTCAAGCACGCCGATGATCTTGTCCGCTACATCCGTCAGACCCACGGCGACTACTTCTGTATCGGTGTTGCTGGCTACCCTAATCCACATCCCGACTCAGAGTCAGAGGAGGAGGATTTTAAATGGTTCAAGGCAAAATGCGACGCCGGTGCCGACTTTATCGTCACGCAACTGTTTTACGATGTCGACGTATTTTTGGAATGGGTCAAGACTTGTCGTGCCAAGGGTAAACCGCCGTTCCTTGTATCATGTAATTGCATGCTGACCGAGATTCCTATAGGTATCAACCAACCCATTATCCCCGGAATCATGCCCATCCAGAACTACGCCTCTTTCCGACGACTAGTGAACCTCACCAAGTGTCCCGTTCCCGATAGCATTACTTCTGATCTCCAACCCATCTCCTCGGATGATGCCACTGTCAAGCGCTACGGTGCCGAACTCGCTACCAAGATGGTCAATCAAATCATTGGATCTGGCCTTGTTCCCGGTGTCCACTTTTGTACGCTCAACTTGGAGAAGAGTGTGAGAAAGATTTTGGACAATCTCGGGTGGTCAGCGGCTAGCAAAGCGAGCGAGAATGAGGGTGTTGTGAAAAACAAGCTCATTGAGGATGATAGTCGGGCGGTAAATGGCATCCCGATTAACGGCAAGGCTGATACAGCTCAGAGCCCTGCGAAGAACCTCTCCATCTCTCCCTCCGAAGCAAACCAGCTCGCGCAGCTCGGTCTCACCTCCACCACCCTCCCCCCTGCGCCCAAGACCGGTCTCGGTGCTCAGGGAGCTACCGGCGAAGATAGCTGGGACGAATTCCCCAATGGTCGATTCACCGACGTCCGATCACCCGCTTACGGTGAGATTGACGGTTGGGGTAGCGGTCTCAAAATTACCGCCGCCCAAGCGCTCAAAGAATGGGGTGTACCCATCTCCACCTCTGATCTCTCGGCGCTGTTCACAGCATACCTCCATTCGGACCCGAAGCATCTCACAACCCCGTTTTGTGACCTCCCACTCTCTCCTGAATCGCATATGATCCTTCCTCACCTCCTTGCGCTTAACTCTGCCAAGGTCCAGCATTGGACCGTTGGTTCTCAGCCGGCGGTAGATGCAGCAAGGAGTGAAGACGAGATTGTGGGTTGGGGTCCAAGGGGAGGGTATGTGTTCCAAAAGGCGTTTGTAGAGTTCTTCGTGACGGAGAATGAGGTGAACAGGTTGAAGGAAAAGGTGAAGAAGGAGGGTAAGGGCCTTATCACTATGTACGCGGCGAACAGGAAGGTCAGTCATGCTTTTATTTCTTTTTGTGGGTTTGAGCGCGAGCCAGACGCGAGAACTGACTTTGATAATGGCGATTAGGGCGACTTCAAGTCTAACACTGATAAGGACTCTGTCAATGCTGTCACATGGGGTGTGTTCCCCGGCCAAGAGATTGCTCAATCTACCATCATTGAAGAAACCTCATTCCTCGCTTGGAAGGTTCGTTCCCACTCTTTTTCTTTTTCACGCATCGTAGCATCACTGATTTGCGCGTATGGCTGCTGATGTTTTCGTTTTTTTGCCCTGCAGGAGGAAGCATTCGATATCTGGACTGAATGGTCTCTCCTCTACCCCCGCAACACACCTTCACGCAAGCTCCTTGAGGGTATCGCCAATGAATGGTGGCTTGTCAGTCTAATTCACCATGATTACAAAGATCAAGATGCCTTGTGGAGATTCTTGTTGGAGGACTTGCAGTAAAAGTTTCACCGAAATCGGATATCAGAAATAAAAGTAAAAGCCTGATTGTTTCAACCCAAAGGGTGCAGAGTTAGTTGTAAAGAGGTGTTTTTCATTCTTTTTTTGTTTTTTTGTTCATCTTTCTTTAGAGAATACAGTAGATGAAGAATGCGATGAGGGGCAGTTGTAAAGAGAAGGAGGGAGCGGCTTTCAGTTGCTTCTTCATGTGGCATTAGTTAACGTGTCAAGGACGTAGGCAGCATTTGTATCAACTTTCAACATAGGGGATCACAGATAACAGATCACAAAGTAGCAAACGGGTTTTCTTTCATATGCAATCGGTTGTTCCAGTCTTTCACAAATACACTTTCTTCTCTAGGACTCCTCAAAAGCATTGGAAAAGTGTAGAAGAGCTAGAGTATACATACATCAATCGCTGCCGAAGGGCTGCTTGATCGCCTCCTTTTCCCATCAAAGACTTAATTCTATCTCTTCCGAGCAATCCAGCCCATACTCCATCATTAACATCTATTCATCACTGTCTTCAGATCTCGCCCGTTCATCCCGCTCATGCTCAGCCGCGGCGATGCCAGCTACCAAATCTACTTGAGCATTAGGGTCCTGATTCTTTCGCATTGCTTGTAATCTTTGTCCTATTTTCATCATTCACCCAATCCGTCAGCATGTGGCTCCTTTTATAAGGATTATGATTTAGGTAGTACACACGGAAAATGGTGGCGATAGCCTCGTTGGTTTTGCGTTCCAGTTTGCCCATGCGGTTGTTCATATCTCGTTTAAGATCCCAGTTTGCACGTTTCGGTTGAATGTTAAACAGATCCTACGCGAATTTTGTTAAAGACCAGCAACATCCTATAAGTACCTTGCAATTGGTAATTTGAACAAATAGAGATTGAAACATACGAGCTCTTCATTTCTCTTCTCCTCGTCCTCCTTGATAATCTGCTCTGCCAATCCTTCCACAGCCTTTTCGACGGTATCCTCCCCTTCTTCGCCAGTCTCACGTTTACGGAATCCACGCGTTTCCGGGTCATAGTTTCTTTGCTTTAGGGCAAAATGTGTCCTACAAACAAAGAAGTGTAAGATGATGATGCCTAGAAAGCAGGGAGTGGAAGAGGGTGAGTAAGAACGTACAGGCCATCGCTCGTCCCAGATTCGACCGCTTCTTTCCGTTTTCTAAGGGCTATGAGCCGCTCCTTCCTAGCTGCTGTTGTGGCTGCGAGGTTTGTCTCCATTTTGTATGGAAATATGTGTCGACGTGGTATAGATGACGCCGATGGAGAGAGTTTATACCTCGTAGGAAAGGAGACTACCGAAGTGTTGCGGAATGACCACCGTGGGAAATTCCGCCACCAAAAGTTCTCCTGATTTGTTTTCGTGATGACTTCAAAATTCATTTATACAAGCCCGTTTTTCAAACTACAAAACAATGCCTGTCCCAGTAAATGATCCCGCGGCAATATCGGAGCCAA
>NC_026745.1:2006383-2028883 GCF_000149245.1 Cryptococcus neoformans H99
CACTAGTGGTAAACAGGCACGTCAAGTTCTTGTTATGATAAAATACTCTTCGCTGATTGGAATTTGTAGGTTCGATTCATCTTTGAAACTTTCAGACGTCTCCACCCCGGTCTCCCACTCATGCACCTCCACGGCAAGCAAAAGCAACCTACTCGCCTGGACATTTTCCAACGATTCTCCTCCTCCAAATCAGCTCTTCTCATCTGTACCGACGTTGCAGCTCGTGGTCTCGACTTCCCTGCCGTAGACTGGGTTATCCAGCATGACTGCCCTGACGATGTCGACACCTACATCCATCGGGTTGGACGTACAGCGAGGTACCAAAGTGCGGGTACAGCTTTGACTATTCTCTGCCCGAGCGAGGAGGAGGGAATGAAGGCCAGATGGGGAGAGAAAATGATCGAGGTCAAGAGAATAAAGATTAAGGAGAGCAAGATGGGCAACTTGAAGCAGTCTATGCAGAATTTTGCGTTTAAGGAGCCCGAGATCAAGTACCTTGGTCAACGTGTAAGTCATAGCTCTTATTCCTTATGGTCTCTTTTCTTCGCTAAGACCCTTTGGTGCTAGGCATTCATCTCATACATGAAATCTGTCCACATCCAAAAAGACAAATCCATCTTCAAGATTGATGAACTTCCCGCTGAGGCCTTTGCCGAGTCTATGGGTCTTCCTGGTGCCCCTCAAATTAAATTAGGCAACCAGAGGGCTGCCAAGGTGCGAGGACCGAGCAAGGAGGAATTGGCCAGGAAAGCAGAGAAGGAAGAAGAAGAGGATGAAGAAGAGGAAGAAGAGAGAGCGGTTGTGGGCAGCGATGAGGAAAGTGAGGAGGATGGAAGCGAAGGTGAAGGATCTGAGGACGAAGAGGAAGAGGTCGGCGATGAGGAAGAGAGTGGCGAGGGAAGCGGTAGTGATGAGGAAACTGAAGAGGAGCAAGGCGCTTCCAAGGTAAGTCAACTGAAAACCCATTTTCCATACTCAGTAGGTAAAACTAACATTCTAATCAGCCCAAAGTACCTGCCGTGCGCACCAAATACGACCGCATGTTTGAACGCAAGAATCAGTCTATCCTCACACCCCATTACACTGCTCTCATCGCTCACGATGCTGACAATGCCGCTGGAGCTGGCGAAGCCGATGATGACGACGACGTCTTCACCCTTGCCCGTCGAGATCACAACCTATCCGATGACGAGGAGGCTGATATCGATGTTACTCTCGGCGCTGAGGCTCTTGCTGCTGAATTGAAGAAACCTCTCATCACATCTGAAGATCTGTCTAAGCGAAAGCTCAAGGCAGCCGCGTCTAAGAAGGGTCTGCTAAAGAGCAGGCCTGGTCCCGAAAAGGTGCTGTTTGATGAAGAGACTGGTGAGGCTCGAGAGTTCTACAAGAGCGGCGTGGATGTGGAGAAGGAGATGAGTGCGACGGATAAGAGGAGGGAGTACTTGGAGAAAGAGAGAGAAATTATGAAGATCCAGGACAAGATCGACAAGGAGGTCGCAAGGGAGAAGAAGAAAGAGTTGAAGAGGAAGAGAAAGGAGAGGGAAAGAGAAGTGGGTGGTCTGTCTCCATCTACTAAAACTCTCATTGACGTCTTGATAGCTACGACAGATGGAGATGGGTGATGAACCCGTCGCTTACCTTGGTGGAGATGATGATTACGCCTCTGCTGATGAGGGTCGATCACTTTCACCTTCTCCTGCACCCTCTTCCGAACCCGAACGGCATTCCAAGAAGCAACGACGAGGAAGAGTGCAAGAGTCTGAGGCTGGTGATTTGGAGGATGAGGAAGCCCTCGCGCTCAGGTTATTGCAAGGATCATAATGTATGCTTTAATTGGAAGTGGGATGTATATCTGTTCATTAGTGAGCCATGACAAAGCCTTGAGCCTCGCATTTTCTTATGCGATGATTCATTCAACTTCTTTCTACCTATCTTCTGTGCTTTTTTTTGGCGCACTTGATCGTTATGTGATATGTTGCACTAATTGCTACCGAATGAAAGAAGATAATAACAGCGGCGGCGAGAAGATGGATATGACAATGATGTGTTGACTAATATACAAGTATGACAACGATGTGTAAGATGAAAATGGTTGAAAGAATGTCCAGTATACTGATAGATGAAAATGAAACGAGAGGCTATTAATGTCCAAGTGAAAGTCGCTTGATTTCAATGGCCACACCTTTCATAGATCCTTCAGTCTCAATGAATTTCCGATCACTCTTGGGTTTAGATGGTGTCATGTCGACATCCCCATCTGTATCAAGCCCACCGTCAATATCGTCGAGATCCTCTTCGGCCTCTTCAATCGCACCGAACAGCATTCCTCCAGGAGTAATTGGGGTATTAAGAGTGTAAGAGGAAGAACGTGAAGAAGGGTTGGATGGGTTATTGGTTTGTATAATAGAAAGAGTTGGGCGTGGTGGAGTAGTAGTGGGATGTACGAGGATAGCAGGTATGACGGGAGGAGAAGAAGCAAAAATGGGTGGGCTCGGAGAAGAAGGAACGTTCTATGATTGTGAGTCAACTAATGACCCAGAAGGTATAGACAGCTCTGATGCTTACCTGAGGGTTGTGTTTGACTTCGCGCAGGACAGATGCTTCTGAAGACAAGTGTCCGCGGTTCTTTTTGGGAGTATCTATGTTCTCGGACTCTCTAGCATATATGCCTGGTGGCCTAGCATTTTGCTGGCGCGGAGGCGTCCGATCACCCACGGGCCCAAGGGAACTCAAAGTCCTCTCAAGAGGAGGGGCTACGATAAACCTCTTATCAGGACTGAGATGAGTAGCAGACGAAGCAGAAGCCAAAGCATAGGTTGAAGTCGGGTCTGTGGCGTAAAAAGAGTGAGAACGCTTGGGCGGACCAGGGCGTATCGGACCCGTGCGGGGAGGCGGGGAAGGGGATGGAGATGGATAGGGGGATATGCGAACATAAGTCTGTGAGGAAAGCAAACGATCGTGGGTTACAATGCGTTCGAAAGGAGGCGTGGGAAAAGGTGAGGAGGGGACTGAAGAAGGATAACCGAGTCTCCTAGAGGAAGACAGCGAAGGGGAAGAGGATCGAGGCATAATATATATGTAGCCCTGCGACGGGAGTTGTTGATTGATGAGAAATGACCGACGATAGAGAACGACGAAGTAAGATAGGGAGATGATAGTGCGAGAACTCAACAGGAAGAAAGTTGAGACATAGGAGGGCTATACGAGTAGGATTATCGGATAGAATGAGGTCAGAAGAAATTGTAGATGGAATTGTAAAGAATGTAAAAGCAGGAAGTCTTATGGACAGAAGCACAGTATTTTTCAAGAAGGACAAGAAGGGGAAAGTGATAATAACAGCGAGAAAAGAAGAGGCTTCTGAGAACACAGGATGAGCGAGAAGATGAAGCCAAAGACCAGAGAACAGAGACGAGGGAAAACAGTACGTACTTGTCGGAAAAAACAACTACAAATCAAACATGCTAATCGTTGAGAACTTCTGAATTCTAGAAGATGTCACCAAATTGCCCTGAGTTACGATAAGTTTGACGAGGGTTATAATTGATTATTTTAGCTTGTAAGTTCGAGATTACCGATGCAGGTACGGCACAGCCGCCATGCGGGACGGCTTTTCATATTTCTCATCCGTAGTAGTACGTATGAGTCATATGTAATTCAAGTTCTTCTACCAGTATTCATATACTTCAATTGCTTTTCTTCTTCTCTGATCACTAATAACAATTGGGCCATCTGTCTCGGAACAGACACTAGAGAGACCCCAGAGAACAACGATGAGTGATAGGCTAGGCTTCCTGTATCTTTTTATCGCGCATTATCTGCCGGCTGCAGCCCGGTTTGCCGCATAATAAATGATTGATATGCTTCTTTTGGAGACCGGAAACTTTAGATGAGCCGTAGATCCGAGCCACTATTACATAGCCAGCCACAAACGACGGAGCTCAGCACTAGTATGGAGTGCATGGTGTCAAAATTATCTGAATTTTTCTGGCTTTTGGGGAGTTTAACGGGACAAATCTTCACCGACCACCGCGCCGAAACAATCTACTCGGCTCAGCTGCTCCGGTCGATTTGTTGCATTTTTGGTGCCTCCAACTGATTAAATGAAAACAGAGAAGATAGCGCCGGTAACTCATCAATGCTAGGTGGATCGATATCGGACAGCACCAGATGACGCACACTGATTACAGAGCCCACGGTGACCACAGAATTATCCTTGCGTCGCCAGCAGGCACATGTTGTTGTTGTTCAGTCCCGCTGCCTTCTGAACAACCGAACAAAGCTGATGATGTGATGATGTCCCCCCCGAAACAATGAGATTTCATTAACACGTGTCCTCACAGCTATCAACTATGGGCTATAAACAGCGAGCCTTGAGATGCATGATGCCGAACACTAGTAAACATGTCGGCGGTCTACATTACAGTCTTCGATCGCGGGCCGCAGTTTGACTCCGTTTTATTACTGCCAAGAATGGATAACAAGTTAGCTTACCGCAAATCAGGCATATTACGCGTTCCAACAGCCTCTTTTAGGCGTCTTTTGTAGGCCATTAAACCGCGTCAGGGGCTCAATCCCGGCCGAGATCTTCAGTTCACGCCAGATTTTAAACAATTTTGCGCATCCTATGTCTTCTTAATTATTACGAATCCGCATGGTAGGATGGAACTCAAATTAATGAGGATGACGACAAATATTGATTCAAAAGTTCTTCATCGGGACCTGCAACGTGGAAAAGACCCTTTGGGCTTTCCCGCTTCACTCTTTTACTGCCCCTCAACTATCATAGCTTCGATCTTATGATCAGCAATTTACGGGGAGTAGTTTTCTGGCCGCCGGCCTCGCCCTTCGTTACCCGCTCACCGCCGCTCGTCTTGTTTTAATTTGCATGTATGTCCCATGCCGCCTGCTGCTGATGGTTGTTGCTCTTTCTGGGCCTTGGACTCCAGCCTGAATATGGGATAGCTTGTTGTATTACCATCTAATGTCAAGCTTTGGTCATCTTCGCCGGTCGCTTTTGCTCCAAATAATTAGGAAGTAGATTTCATTGCCTTGGATGGGGAAATAATCTCCGTTACTAGCTTACATACTAACCGAGTACCCAGCACGTACTGTACCAATGCCCAGATGATAAAACCTATAATAATATCAACAATCCAATCAAATGATCGGGACTCAAAATCTGATGCCCCACTTTTTCCCTATCTTCCCACTCGTACTTCTAAAACCACCTTTGCTTGGCCACTGGACTCTTATTACTAAACCTCGCCGAGGAAAAACGTGCAGATGTTGTTGTTGTAATAATAATCTTCAAATAGGTAACGGATAGGGTATTAATTCATCTATCTTGCAAACTCGAAGCAATAGATCGGGGATTTATACTGGCTCCGATGGCCATCGCCACGCAACGACATGTGAAATATCAAGTCTTTTCATTCTCTTTCTACAATGGCCTGAAGTGACGTCTCGCAAAGACCAAAACGTCCACTCTCCATTTTCCATCGTTTGTTAACCATCGACATCAATTATCTTCAAAATCTCTGGCATCTTGGCCTGCAGTTCCATATGTCCCCTCAAGGCAGACGACACGTCAACATTCTCAACGCCTGGACACTCGACTGGTCCCAGACCGGCTACTCGAATACCATTAGACATCACCGCTGCTCGCGACACGACTTCATGTAATCTGTTAAAAGGTCAATGTATCAGTGACATGGGACGGAAAAAGTGCTCCGTACGCACCGCACAACACCCGCAAGAACAAGGTCGGCATCGCTCCAGGCGTTGACCAGCCTTCTGCTCACCACGCTTCGACACTTGCCCCATTCTTCAGTGCTGGGAGCGGCCGGTAAAGAGATCAGATACGCGGATTCGACATATGCAGGCACGGGGCTTTTGCTGTTGGAGGGTGGTGGGAGGGAAGCGAGGTAGAGGAGAGCATGTTGGATCGTTAATGCACCGACGGAAGAGCCAATCTGGCGTGTCATCAGTAAAACCATTTCAGTCTGGGGGAAAGCAAGCTCACAAGTACGACTGGTCTCTCTCCTTGGACTCGTTTCTCAATGACCTCGCCTAGCAATCTTCCAGCTTTCTTGGCTCGGTCTTGCGCATGCATCCAGGTATTATCGAGCGTCATGGTTGCCATAGAGTACACAGAACTGGAAATAACGTATCAGTTGGCGACTCAACTTCCACTCCGTGTCTGGATCTACTTACAGAGGCAAACTGACAGCCGCAAAGTAAGCATTGAGCAAGGTTCGTTTAATGATTTCTTTCTTGACTAGCCCCTTGAGCTTGCTTTCGACTTTATGTCCGGTGAGCGCCAGTTCCATTATCTAACTTCGACAGGACTTACCCCAGAAATCCACATCTCTTCCAGTCTTTAGCATAGTTGCACTTTCGAATCTCAACAAGTAGACGTCCCTTCCATCTTTCAGACCCAAAGCTCGCACTGAGTCATTCCCGTGCTCTACAGCTTTCGCTTCGGGTTGTGTTCCTTTACTTCGTGCTACCACACGGGGAGCGAGAGTAGCTTGAGAACTGGTCTTTGAGGAGCATATGGCCCTCCAAGTGGTGATAGCTTCAGTCCTTGAAACAGTGAGGAGACCCGGTGCAACGATGGTTGCCTTTTTTTTGTCATAGAACTAGTCAGCTTAAGATGTATACGCATGAACAACCAATGCCTACCGTAAGGCTAGGAGGCTTTTTTGCCTCTGCCAATCCCTTCTCTTCGCTAGCATTTTCTAGTGATGCCGGTTGTAAATCAGGTGAGCTAGCGGCGTTCGTGTCAACGCCGGATTGCTTAGTGAGATTAAGAAGCCTTTGCTCGAGGTCCAATCTCCCAGCCTCCACGTTCTTCTCAGCCTGCTCCTTACTAATGGTTCCGTCTCCTCCTTCCTCTTTCTCTCCTTCAACCCCGGGCTTCTCGGTAGTTTCTTCCTTTCCTTCCTTCTCCGCCGCTTTCTGGCTCACATTCTTTCTGGAAACTTTCAGATCATCAATCTCTTCTTGCGTCGCCTTGTGGCCATCCCCCACTTCAATAAAACTAAATTCATCCACACCCCTCCATCGTTCTCGCACCCGTCTGCCAGCTAGACCCCCACCACCCACTCCAAAAAGGGTTCCAAGTACTACCGGTGCTGCAGAGGCAGATAAGACGGTTCCAATACCAAGTGGAGCGAGGACGGCGGCTATGGCAGGGGCGGCAAGACCGCCTGTTACACCTAAGAGAACACCGCCTGCTACCACACCAGCTCCAGTTGCTTTGACAAGTCGTCAGCACCGCCTGGGTTCATTTCAGCAGGAAGCTTACCAAGGTGACGACCAAGCGCTCCACCCCAACCTTGAGAGTGGGCCGCCCTTGTACTCTCCACTTTCTCTTGCTGATCTTTTTCTGATGCGGCAAGCAAGGCTTTGAAGAGCGTGTTGGAAAGGTTTTTTTCGGCTTGCGGGACAAGTTCCTTGGCAGGTAAACCAAGTAGCTCCAAAGTATGATATGTAAGTGCTCTCGCAATGGGACTATATTTGAGAGCTTCATCCTTATTTCCTTTCTTAACATTTTCCTGTGCTTCCATGGCTATGCTAGCTTCCACCAATACACCTGAAATCCTTGTCACCTCTTGCTCTGACCACTCTCCTCTCTGATCACCAGCGACGGCTTTGACGTTCTCTGGTTCAATGGATGGGGGCAGATTGGCAATGTCAAAGGATAGGAGCTTGCAGACTGATTGGAGCCAAGATGTGGAGTTTTGCTTGTACCATTCTCTGGCTTCTGGACTAATAGGATGGGAAGGGTGTACGATGGCGCAGAGGGAGGCCAGAGCAACAATGAGCCGGATGGGAGGAGCCAGGGGATCAGGGGGCTTGGGGAGGTCGGTGCCCGTCATTCTGTACGTTCGAGCTTTAGAATCAGACACAGTCTTTAGAATGTTAATAGTTTAACAGGGCGTGGTTGGCGTCAAGGCGATCCTTGTGGTTCAAAGTTGTTCAACTGACATTACTCGAACTGCTGCGTGTCCGACCAACATTGAAGGCGCAAGTGAAGAGTGGGGCCAACCTCCACTTCAGGAACGTCACAATCATGATGTCACCCCACCGTCGAGTATTCCTTTTTTCATCTATTGCTCAAACGGCCGATGGATTCTGAAACATCAGGGGCTCACACTTCCGCGCTCGTGATTCCGAATGCCAGTCCCACCACATCAACAGCAGACCTTGTCCGGCCCAAGCCGCCGAGCAAGCGTCCCCAGGCTGATAAGTTGTGATGGTAGAAACTTCCTCTGCAAGCATTTGTTCTTGCTGTACGAAGAGTCTGCTGAAGGCCCCATGGACTGGTTACCGTTTGTTTTCACGGCCATTCGACTTTGCGAGGCCCCATTTTGCGATTTCAACCAGATTAGAGCGCTTTCGATCGCCAATCGAGACGGGGTTGGGTCTCTTTCCTCGAAATAAGTTATATGTTGAGGAAGAAGACCTCTTGACAACCAAACAGCGATGACACTGCCGATCTTGCTTTCTCCGATCGACCGTTTCGAGGGGCACAGGCATACCCAAATCTTGCGTGGAACGATCAACTGAGATCATTGCAAGAACAGGAACTGTCAGTCAAATGCTGAGAAAGCTGTCTCGACATTGATGGAAATATCCGAAATGTACAAAGAACTTTTGATAGCGGCTGCTCAACAAGCAAAAAAGCCAGGGGCTAAAGCTCGCGGAATATTGGAGAAAAAAACAAGCTTGAGGGCCAGTTCTGCTTTACGAGATAAAGTCAAACACGCCGTGCAAACAGCGAATGAAGGTAAACAGGTCTCCCAACGTGAGCAGAGACGTGGTTCTCAACGCATTCCATTCTTCAATGCTTTTCTCTCTCTATCCCTTTTCAAGAAGCAAAAGGTTGTTGAAGAGTCACCAGACTGTGAAAGTACTACTGCGTAGATGATGTTTCTTTTCTAGTGTCCATGTATGTATTAATGGTAATGATAAAGTTTGGGCTTATGGGTGTTGATCGTCCAGCTTAACTTTCTGGAGATTGTTGGCTGCATCATCTGAGCCTCGTTAAATCTGGCGAGGCATCGTGCTGTATGAAGGCTATGGCCGCAGATGAAAATAAAACAATATGCTACCAATATGTAATGGTCACAGTGCGTCTACTCCCATTCCTAACCCTCAAGCCAACATCACTCAAATAGACTGACAATATACTCACCTCCTGTCGTCTCAAACAAACAGACCTTCACGCGGAGAGGGATGATATGGAGTCATTGGAAGGGCTGGAAGGGGGGAAGAATCTGGTGTTAGATATTGTGACAATTCAAGCTTATACGTATATGATGGCGGTGGCCCCTTGACCCTTATAGAGGTTGTTCTGTCCTGTGGGTGGGTGAGAGTGGAGTAAAGACTGGGACGGCTGCGTTGGTTAGCTATATTTTGGCAGATGACGAGATAAGTGGAGTCATGTCATGAAAGAAAGTATCAGCTCGAGGCAGGTTTGAATCTGACACACCATTTATAGCACTAGCATTGGATCAAACCAACTGACCCAGCTTTGGACTTGTCGCCGCATATCTTATGCCCAATCCATCTTCTCCCACTTGCCCATGAACGGCCGCCTCGGGGGCGAACTTTGTTTATCAGCCGATAAAATCATCATCGAATCCCCACTGATTATCTTTTTTCCAAAGCCCGTGGTGGAGCATTAAAGATGCATGTCAAAGATATCACAATGCTCTCTGGATATTCCTTCGGGATGACAAGCGAAGAGACCTCGAGCGGTAGGGAATACAAGATGACAAGGAGAAAATGAAAAGGTGAATGAAAGGTCAGTTGCGAGCATGCATTTGCCTTGAATGCTTCTGCTTGATACTTTTGTTTCTGTATGGTCTTCTTACGCTATGCTCTCCACCTCGTCCAACTCGGGATCCCATTTAACAGCTTCGACGCTCTTGATACAAAGCTCGTAATATCCCTCCTTGACCTCTCCAACAGTTGCCTCCTCGCCAGCGCCGGCCAAGGGTGTCGCGGAAGAAGGCGCAGCAGCCACAGGGGCGGGTTTGGCAACGCCCTTGCGGTGGTATCCTCCACCCGGCTGAGGCTTTCCAGACATGCTGGAGCCGGCATTGGCATCCGGCCCCAGAATGCGGTCTTCCTCCAACATTGCCTTCAGTTCGGGATCGCCCTCCGCTTCGTCCACAGTACCTCTACCCCATCCGCCAATGGTCACATCGGCGATACCCTTCTTGCCTGTAGCAGCAGGAACGGGGGAAGCGACATCGTCTCTGTCTCGGCCGAGGAGAGCGAAACCAACAGTTCTGATCTGGGAGCGGCTCATGGCGACCGGAGACGGGGACACATGACCCTTTTTGATGAGGACGAAAGACGAAAGAGGAAGGTGGAGTGTTGTGAAATGGGGGAGGGGAGGGGTTAAAGGGTCGAGAGGCTGGGTGGAGGATGTGGAAAGGGGAGAGGGGGGCAGTTCGAGACGATGCTGGAAGATGTCCGTTCTACGGTTTATTAGCTCTGGTAAGATGTATTACGACATGCTTACCTGGGACGATCATCCACACCGATATTGACGACCCATCTGTTCCTCCACCCTTCCCAGCCCCTGTACGCGACGACGATTCTCAGATGGGTGGCCATGTCGAGGTCCCAAGTGTCCTGGCCAAACAGGGTGGACCTGGAAGTGTTCCTGAACCCAGCAAACCCCGTTCTGATCTTGCCGGCATGGGTAGGCGGGACGGCAGTAGACATGTAGCCATAGAATGCCATATGGGAGTAGCTGGGCTGTGGCGAGGCTGTGGGCTCTGCGAGTGGCTGGGAGGGAATGAGCTTGAGATCGGCTGTGGTGAGCCCGCCTAGCTGGGCGTCTGAGCCGGTGCTAAAGTGGTGGGGCTGGTCTACGGGCTGGTGGGTGGAGGTGAAGGAGAAGATTGTCTGCGGACCTGTCTCTGGATGGAGCTCCATCCGTGCGACTGGGCGGTGAGCGATGCATGCGTGTGGTTGACTCACCTTTTTGCGCATTCCGGCCAAAAAGGCTGGCAGACCTCTCAAGGTATGCTCTGAGTGCGGCCATTGTGAGTTGTAAAGAGGTGAATATGCACAGGAGGAAGGAAGAAATATCGAATGATGCCGTGACAGTCGGGAGCGGCAGCCGGGCGTAAGGCTGATGACTGATAACGCTAGCGTAATTAGTAATTCCTGCAGATCATCCACGCATCGGTCTCATGCACAGACATCCCAACCTCCTTTCCCATCTACCACTCCGACTATTTCCCACTACCTGCCCAGCTACTGCCGGGCTAGAAGCAGGCACGAAACAGCAGCTACAACCGCCGCCCAGCACGCATCCCGCCAAGTCTGCCCCTACGTAAATAACGGGCGCGCTCAGTCTCGTTCCTCCCGGCAACGCCCTGTCAAGTTCTAAAACGATCCAATCCTTCTCTCAAATCATTCCTGCTCGACCTTTCTTCCTCGCATCCTTTCCTCCTTCCAGCCAGCCTTTTCTTCCTTCCTCTTTTCTGCCCCTCCTTCCCCGCATCGCGTTCGCCACCCGCCACATTATCCCCCAGCGAGCAGCGACACGCGCGCAGCATCACCCCTCCTTCCTCCCTTCCACCAACCACAATGACAGACCCTACGCCCCCCGCCCTGGACAGTCTCTCCCTGGCAGACAAGGCGCCTACTCCCGAAGAAAGTCCCGAAGACGCCGCTGAACAGCCCAAGCCCGCGGCCTCACCGTCCGCAGGCACACCCGGCCATGACGCCCAAAGCTCATCCACCTCGCCCCCGCAACGCCCTCAGTCCATGCAGACAAATGACAAGGCGCCAGATACATCTGCTCCGGCTTCCAGGCCCCAACCGCAACATGTCCCTGCATCGGCACCTGCGCTTCCCTCTACCAACCCCGTCCGTCCACAGCCGGGCGCCCGTCCTGGAGCGGCGAGGGGTATGCCCGCGCCCATGGGTATGCGGGCGCAAGCAGGCCGAGGCGCTGGCGGCCCCCAGATGCAGACCAAGATGCTGCCCAGTTTGCAGGCTAAAATGGACAAGGTGTGTATCGCTCCATCATTTATCCCGCTGCATACTCATCCAGAGGCTGTGCTGACAAACCACACTATGCTATCATTAGATCGCGGCGTCTCGGCAAGGGCCACCTCCCTCCTCTGGCATGCATGATCCGAATGCCACATCCATGGGCGCCCTCTTACGCTCCCAAGCCCTCCGCGCCCCCGGCGCATCGCAAGCTCCTCCCGGCCCCGGACCGGCTTCAGGCCCTTTCGGTCTCGCCGCTCGGCGCGCAGCTGCTGGGGGCCCTCCGAGACCGAATTTGGGTATGATGGGTATGGGTGCAAGTGCGCCGGGTGCGGTTGGACGGGGATCAGGTCTGGCGGGTAGACGGGGGCCCCCTGGAGGACTGACACTGAGTGGGATGAAGGGTGCGATCAAGGATGAGGGAAACAAGTTTTCAGACTTTCAGGGTGTCATGTGGGTTCAGCAGACTCCTTTTCCATGACTGTGGGCTGATCTCAAGTACAGGGACCCGTCTGGATCGCTGAGATTCTCAAAGAAGGCTGTCCTGCATGCAAAGGGCGTGGACTTTGAGGATGGGCAAAGTTTCAAGATCAATATGGATGAGATCGAGGTGCTTGGAGAATTAGGAAAGGGCAATTACGGTTCTGTGCACAAAGTCTTCCACCGTCCGACAGGCGTCACCATGGCCATGAAGGTGATCTTATTCTTTCTTGCGTCGCTTCTGGTCCAGTAACTAACAAACACGACAGGAAATCCGGTTAGAACTTGACGATTCCAAGCTCAACGGCATCATTATGGAACTCGACATCCTACACCGGGCCGTTGCTCCCGAAATAGTCGAATTCTACGGTGCATTCACCATTGAATCATGCGTCTACTACTGTATGGAGTACATGGATGCCGGTTCACTCGACTCTCTCACCGGTGGCGGTGTGGCGGCCAAAGATCAAACAAAGGATGAAGAAAACGATGCGACAAAACGAGTGCCGGAGGATGTATTGAGGAGGATTACAGCGAGAATCGTGAAAGGGTTGAGGTTCTTGAAGGATGAATTGCAGATCATCCATCGAGGTGAGTTTTCCATGTGCAATGAAAACGGGAGGAAATGTGCTGATATGATGTAGACGTCAAACCCACAAATGTGTTAATCAATGGCAAGGGAGAGGTCAAGATGTGTGACTTTGGCGTTTCAGGTCAGCTCGAAAAGAGTTTGGCCAAGACCAATATCGGTTGTCAATCCTACATGGCTGTACGTCTTTCCCTCTCCTCCATCTCAAAGAGCCTCCCAGCTAACCCGATTCCCTCTCTTTCTTTAGCCCGAACGTATCAAGTCTGAAACTGCCAACCAGAATCCTACATATACTGTCTCTTCAGACGTCTGGTCTGTCGGTCTGTCCATTGTCGAGCTTGCCAAGGGGTGTTACCCCTACCCACCGGAGACGTATGCGAATGTGTTTGCGCAGTTGCAGGCGATTGTGCATGGCACTCCGCCAACGTTGCCACCTGGGTACAGCGATAATGCGAATGATTTCGTTGCCAAGTGGTACGTCTCTCACCCCTTTCTCTTCGTGTTTGAATTTGACAATGCTGATAATGAGCGCAATCTTTAGTCTTGAGAAAGATCCCAACCGACGACCGACTTATGCTCAGCTCTTAGAACATCCTTTCTTGGTAGCGGACAAGGGCGCAGAAGTTGACATGGTTGGATGGGTGGAAGGGGCGTTGAAGCGCAAGGCAGAGAGGGGGATTGCGAGCCTGAATCCTATCCAACCACCTGTCCCTTTGGAACCATAATCGGCCTCCCCTTTCCATGATCGCCCCTTCTTAAACATCCCGCAAAAGCAACGCACTTGAGAGCGCATCAATGAACATTCGACCCCTTTCCACGAACTGTCACGGCATAGATACAATCATTTTTTTACAAACATACCAATATTTCTCGCAAAGAAAGCTTTTTTTAATCCTCCTCTTGCCGCTAGTCGGCTTGTAACCTTCCACCAAAATCTATTTTGGATCGTCGTCCAAATTATATATCGACATTTGACCAACTTTCACCAGCCGCCAGACACGAGGCAACCCATATACCTGGCACTTTTCCCTTTCCATCCTTTTCCATCAATCCCCGCTTTTCTTTTCATAATCTATCAATTACTCCCCTTTTTTCCCGATCAATCAACACACTTTACAGAGTACAAAGTATTGCCATCGTACCATGGGGATTTTATGTTTCAAAATCTTCCATTTCTTCATAGAGGTCATGATTTGGTTATCATTTTTAAAATAGGATATGTCCCAAGGCTCTTCTTATTGCTTTCTTCTATTCCTGTCTTTCGAACATCGTTTTTTTTTTTCTATATACAAGGCAACTAGGGATACACAGTACAATATGGGGAGGATTATATGATCGCGTATTTTTATCGGTCTATTTATGTTTTTTAAGAAGCGTTGATAGGCCAGCACAAATCTATAGATTAATGGCACCTGCAATGCACATCAGTCATAGGAAAACGAGCAAAAACTCAACGTGAAATTTACGCAAGATATCGGCCATCACCTCTGAGATGGCAATGCCCTCGAACGAACGACCAAAGAGAATTTTCCAAAGACGAGGTATCTCGCTTGTCAGTCGCTCGTTCTCCAAGTAATAGTATCGAATAACGTTGTTGCGACTACCTTACCCAGAACAGCCATTGAATCGTTGGCAGATAGGTTCTCTGAAGAGCCTTTAGGCGTGAGACGATAAGCGGCAAGCGAACGTGGAGGCAAATAACGAGAAATATGGGTAATACATTCTCTACTTCGATTCACGAGTTCTATCAGAAATTGCCCCGGTTGATCTAAAGCATTATCCCGCGATCAGACTTTCGATGGAAAGATATGCATACATACAACTAGAAAAAAGAGCCTGCATCTGCAGTGACAGGGTGTTTTAGTTAATTTTTCTTCTGCCTCCATCCACCGAGAGGCGAACGAACAGTCTAGTACGTGCTCATCAAGCTCTTCACCCACTCGTTCCCTTCCAATCGGTCCTTAAATTCTTCCGCAGTATCCTTCAACAACTGAACCATCTCATCTTCACTCATGGCCATCTCAGCATCCGCCCCTCCTCCACTCCCAGCGGCAGAGACGCGAGACTTCCAGGTGTCGAGGAACTCTTTGACGATGTCTGTACCAGCATTGATTTCGGTCTTTGAAAACTTGGATGATGGAGCTGAGGTTTGGTCGTCTGCAGCAGTTGATACATGTCAGCATGCGGGATACCTAGGTTATCGAATATAAAGTCTCACCTCCAAAATCTTCCAGCTCTTCCGCTTTACGCTTGGCGAGCTACATTGTTGCGTTGGCGGTATACCCTTAAAGGAAGAACTACAATGAGAACTCACCTTTACGACACTCTCAGGAAAGTTTGCCAACTCGGCCACATGGATACCAAAACTTTGATCACAGATACCTTCTTTGACTTGGTACAGCAATGTAATGTCCCTTTCCTTCCCACCCCCTTCTCCATCTTTGTCTTTGACCAGGGCTTCAACGTGCAAATTCTTAACATGAGGGTTCTTTTCAGAAAGGGTGGTAAGCTCGTGGAAGTGGGTTGCGAAGAGACAGAAGCAGTGGATCTTTTCGGCAATGTATCTGGAATTCGTAGTCAGCAAACACTCTTGCAACAAGTTGAAAGACGCACTCTGATATCGCCCAAGCAAGACCAAAACCATCGTATGTAGATGTACCTCGACCGAGCTCATCGATGATGATCAAAGAATCTTTGGTAGCAGACTGCGGAATTATCAGCACACAAATCAATATTTACACTAGAAAATTTATGTGCCTACTCTCAAGATGGTCGCTGTTTCCAACATCTCTGCCATGAATGTACTGACTCCCTTCAATTGGTTGTCCCCAGCACCAACCCTCGCAAGGATACAGTCAAAGATGGGTAACCGAGCTTCTGTGGCGGGCACAAAACATCCAACCTGAGCCATAAGGGCAATGACACCAATCTGTCGAATGTACGTCGATTTACCACCCATGTTCGGTCCAGTAAGAATGATAAATTCGGAATCACCCTTGCGCATCTCATGATCATTAGGGATAAAGACAATATCGTCTTGAACTTCAAGACAAGGATGACGGGCGCCTAGAACAACGACATCGCCGGTGCCTATACTCTTGTCAGACATGATTTTCGATGAACGAACAGAATGTACCTTTTTCAGTCAAGATGGGCTTGACATAAGGGATGGGAGCCTCAGAAGAGACGTGAGCCATACTAATCATAATGTATGAACTTCCTTGTCGTCTTTTAACTAAAGCGCAGACATACCTGACAATGACGTCGACAGCTGCAATCAAGTTATCCAGCATTTCCAAAACTGGTGTGTACGAGGCTTCGTTAAATCAGCGGCTGTCGCTTAATGTTGCTCCGAAGACTCACAAGCGATTGAAACGACCTCCTTAACAAGGTGCCTCTGCTGCTTCTCGTACAGTTCCTGCAATCTGAAGTACTCCTCGCTCAACGCCTTGAGGGTCTTAGTGGTGAATATGGTACCAGACTTTTGGGTAGCGAGGTCAATATATTCCTTCTTGTTACGAATGAGGCTAGCCTCCTGTAAAAGCAGTGTCGTTTAGTGATGGGTGCTTTTTGATATAACGCAAGAGGACATACCGCCTTGGTAATCCTGAAGGAGTACTTATAAACTTGATGGTTCTCCAAATGAAGCTTCTTGTCGATATCCAGACCCAGATCATTCCCAACTCGCCTGTGTTCATCATCAAGTTGATCTCGCACGTTTAACAACTCTTCTCTGAATCTCTGAAGATCCTCATCGATAGTAGGAAGTATCACATAATTGTGATTGGCAAGTTCGTCAAGATCGATGGTGTCTTCTACCATGGAAGAGTAGTTTACAAGTTTTTCAATATGTTCCTAAGGGATCGAGGTCAAAGAAAAAACTTGACGGTAGAATGAGCAAGTACACACGCGTAAAGGCTTGAGCCAAATCTCCTCAATAAGGTCTCTAGCCCCTAGTTCTGGAGTGTTGGCATTTTCGAGGATTTCCTGCAAACCAGGCAGCTAATCATCTCAGGTTAGTGTTCTATTCCCTTTTATGACCGTTCGGATCTCACCAGCTGCACAGCTTGGTACACTCTGACAACGTCTTCCAATCCAGCCACTCGTTTGTGGAACTTTTTCGAGATTCTGTGGAAGTCAGGCATCTGTTTGAGATACTTTGTTTGAATCGATTGGCGATTGACAGAATCCTCAACGAAAACCTCAACCATAGTCTGTCTTTGAACTAGAGTCCACGTTAGTGGATGTTCACCTAAACATGCAGTATATCTAATACGCACTAATCTCATGGCGATTCACCAGAGGCTGTTTCAGCCACCTTCCCAACAACCTTGTCCCTTGACTAGTCTTGCACCTGTTTAACAATCCATATATGCTCATATTCCTGTTACCACCCAGCTCTTGAGGATTTGGCATCAGGTTCAAAGCCTTGAGGGCTGACGCGTCAAGTTTCATGTACTGAGAGAGATCATGACGATGTAATCGGAGTTGGCCATGGAGAGAGAGGTCGGATAGAAGTGAGAGGTAATTGATAAGGGCTGATAGGGCAGACATGGCGATTTTGAGGTCAAACTCCGCTGTGCCACATGATTAGCTGAGACAACAAAGTTTCGTTGTTTAGAACATACGCAAAGCGGCACCAGCATGAGACTCGTCCAGCAAACGATTAAGGTCCTGTTCAACATTCTTGGTTTGGAACTCGCCTAAGTCTCGTAAGCCACTGGCCGGCGACTTATCAAGGTACTTACTGGATTTGCGATCAGTGACGATGACCCCACACCACTCCACCAACATCCTTAATTTGGCCAGCTCTGGACGCTTCTCATCTGCTTGCAATACGCATTCCTTTACACCAAGTTGGATTAATAGCGACTGGTTCTTGGTCAGCTTGAGAATAATTTCAAGGAAGCTAGCTACATACCTCAGTGTTTGAAAAATTCTCATCATCAACGAATTCGGACACTCCTACCACCTTTTCTTGTACATCCACGAAACCCACACCGACAGTATTTACCCCGTCCTTGACCACCACCCTAATGGCCATTGAGACCGCATTCGCTGTCAGATCTTTGTCACTGAACAGCAGATCTTCGACTTGGCTCAGATTGCCAGGTGAAGCTGTCTTTGAAATCTCCCATTTGGAGTGATCCTTTCGGCTTCCAGGAGCGACTCCTCCCGTGGGGGCGTAGATTTCGATACGCATCTGCTTGGTTGTAAGGGCCTCGCGGAGGAACGCTTTGGTCAAAGCCATGGAGATGGTGACAGAAGGCAATCCTCGAGCATATGATCCAGAAGAGGACGAGGGCTTAGAGCCTGAGCCGAGGTATTTGAGGACGTTCGTAGTTCTATAGACTTCGTTGGCAATGAAGATGGCGTCGGCGCCGTGAGCCGAGTAGTAATCCTATTGCAGCGTATCAGTCTATTAACCCTTTTCTTTTAGCTCAATAATGTTAACAGACCCCACGGTCGAACAGCCTGATCATGCCGTCCAATTTCTAAAGGTGACTTTTATATTAGCTACACGCCCGCCTCTACCGTCATGTCGAGGCGTCGCTGAGGTATAACTCACAGTCGGCATGCGCTCCACAAATCGAACAAATTTTTCCTCGCTGTCCTTGTCTAGATAGATCATCAGCCAGCGCTTCTCAAATTATAACAGGGAACCATAGGAACTTGCCCATATCAAAAAGCGGCTTGGGCGCCGAGGTGGATTCGTTCCCATACATAGGCTGCAACCAGACGGCGCTGTCAGCAAAGCTGCTTTTTCTTTCCCCCAGGATGTATGTAGCCAGAAGTCACTTACCATCTTGAGAAGTGTCTGGATTTATGGAGAGGAAAGGAGGAAGAGGGAAAGATGAAGATTAAAACCACGCGACAAAGACAAACCCCATGAGCGATGTCGAGTAATCTTTCAAGACGACGCGCGTGGGTGGAGGCTTGAAGGTCAAGTCCCCTGCGACCAGGAAATGGTTTACCGCTGGGATTTCACAAATATACCATACAGCAGGCAGAAAGAAGAAGAAAAGAGTTCTGTTCTTTATTTTGTCCGCCACAGCGTAATCGCCCGTTATACATACAGCAACTAACTATGATTGTCGATACCAGCAAGTGCAACTTTTGGAGCACGTATAATGACGGATGTCCGTCTGTCGGGTCAATCAGTTACAGCAGCTTTGCTGCCATATGATCAATGCTGATTTTCTCGATGAATGCTTTGAGCCATAACTATATCTAAATTTAGATCTGGACATCCGCTCGTCGTCATAACCATATGTAGAAGTAGATGGACTAAGCATTCTTCATGGCAAATATCAGGCGAAAACAGTGATCTTTTACCATGAATCTTCCGGCATTAAGAGTCGATGATTCTAATTACGTCTCTGGGTAACGCGCATGTATTAAATCAAAAATTGGAGAATATCAGGGGACCTTACAGAGTTGTGTGGTCTCTATTTATCCCGATTTTGTCGGTTTACACCCCACGATATTGCTCATTGAGGTGAACTGTCTGCAGTAGTAATCTGCTTTCATTTTTGTCTTCAGCATGCCCATAGTGTTGCTTTTATGTTCGCCGTCGAGTTGACAAGATGATTTTGTTCAACGTGCTCCGTGACGTTGACATCGAAGTCCAGGCCTTTGTCATATCAATTTATGAAGGTCGGCCATCATTACGGTAATGAGAACAATCTGCCAGCTTGCGCTTTACGTCCTGACCGAAAAGTGTAATCTCATGGTACACATGTGAATCACATTTTAGTCATCCCTCCTAGGAAATCTGCTCAGATTGGCCGAAATGAATGATCTAGGTCCTCTTCCCTGTCAGCTGTCGCCGAATTCACAGACTACAAATCACAGTCGGCAGCAACACAGGGGTGTACCGCATAGAGTGCAAGAAGGTAGTTGGTGTTCCGATGTTCGGAGGCAAATGGGTGCCGGCTACAATTGATAGACGACAGATGCGTTCCGCAGAGTGAATAGACTTGATTATTTCGGAGTGCCAGAAATTCGAGCTGCAAGTCAGTCCTCAGACAGATCCCGGTCATGTCCTCGCTCCACCCAGGCTCATCATTCCAATGCAAAAACAGTATCATGGTACACTCATGCATCCCCGATCCAGCTAGCCCGTAGAAAAACTCCTTTAAGCCTTGAGGGCGATCTCTGCATGATAATGTCAGCGATTTTACCCTTTAATCCAATCGAAGACTGGACATACTCCTCTTGGGGAAGTGAACGTTCTTCTTGTGCTGCTTCTCGGTGATAGCAGAAGCCTCCTTGGTAGTCAATCGTCGTCGGATGGCACGGGTCTTCTTGTATCGGAGGTCAAGGGGGAGGTCTGTAGAATAAAAGTCAGACGGTGTAAGGTGGAAAGAAAGGACGATAGGCGTACACTTGGACTTCTTGTAGAACTCCCTGAGGTTTTGCCTCTGCTTCTGGTTGATGACAGTGAGGACTCGGGCAATGGACTTGCGGACAGTGTTGCTACGTGAATCGTCAGCGACAGCCCCGAAATTTGGAATTTCCCCCCGGCAATCTCCTTTAATACTGTTCACGGGGAGAAAGGCATCGAGGACACAGACGCATCCCCCCACCCATCATCCGGCGCAGCTCTTCTCATCTCCCACTGCGCTCTCCAATCCTTTCTCCAAAGCCGATCCCTCAAATCAAAAACCCAATACCCACATCTTGGTCAACTTGCTAGCAGAGCCACCGGCGATCTTCTGCACCCTCAAAGAGGCAAGCTCAGTCTTGAGCTCGGTAAGCTGCTCCAAAAGGTCCTGCTTGCTCCTATAACAAAAGTTCCTCCATCAGTACCGCTCTTTGTTATGTTGATGTTGAGTCGGTCGAAACGCACTTGGACTGGAGCTCGAAGGCTCGGATCTTGGATGAAGAAGAGGCCATTTTTTCTGCGGATTGTTAGACTGATGTCCAGAGGAATGATACAAGTGGTGAACGCACAGTAAGAGAAGGCTTGACGGTTGAGAGGAGTGGATTGTGGACTCGTTATCCTCGAAAAGCTGAGGCGGCGGGCGTAGCAGTCGGCGTTTCGCGCAAATATCCTCCGGAGTTTCGTGTGGCAGGCCGAGCAATGTGTGACGTGGAATAACCAGTAAGGACCGGCTACGGAGATTCCATAGTACTCCGTCCATTCTCCAGTCTGGGGGGACTTATAGATGACGAACACGAAGCGCTCTCCCAGGAAAGTAGGGTGTATCGATGGAGTACAGTTTGTATCTGCATCGGTCTTCTTTTCCCACTGTATACTTACTTGCTCAGGCAAAATGGTCAAGATCACTTTCAAGACTGTCCAGAACAAGGTATGCTACGCAGATACAGCTTACTCGGCTCGCCACTTACATACTCTCTAGCTGTTCACTGTCGACGCCCAAGGTTCCGATACCGTGCGTGTATTTGATTATATGGAGAAGACAAAGGAGGAGTGCATGGACTGATGGGTATTTAGGTTGCCGATCTGAAGAAAAAGATTCAGGAGACTCAGACTTTCCCCGTTGAGAACCAGAAGCTCATCTACTCCGGTGCGTCTTCGTCTTTCTGCTATGGACATTGCACTTATGCTAAGCATCTCTATGCAGGAAAGATCCTTAATGATGCGTCTTCCGTTGAATCACTCAAGATCAAGGAGAAGGACTTTTTGGTAGTGATGGTTTCTAGGGTGAGTAAAAATGGCTTGAAGGTTCGTCATATCATAACTCCAGGCATTCTTTTCATAGCCCAAAGCTACCCCTGCGGCCACTCCTGCTGCTCCTGCGACCCCTGCTGCTCCTTCCACCCCTGCTCCCGCTGCCGCTGCTTCTGAAGAAGCATCTGTTGCAAACCCCGCCGTTCCTGCTCCCTCTGCTCCCTCTGCCGAATCAGCTCCTGCTCCTGCCTCTGCCCCTGCCGCTGAGCCCGCTCAATCATCTGCTGTTGAGTCTGGATTAGGTGGCTCTTTCGGTAAGCCAGGTTCGTTTCGCTCACACGGTATCAAGCTAAACGCTTTGTATAGTCACTGGACCTGCCTTGCAAGCTGCCATTGATGGTATGGTTGAGATGGGCTTCGAGCGTGACCAGGTTATCCGGGCTTTGAGAGCAAGCTTTAATAACCCTGACCGAGCTGTGGAGTACCTCATGAGCGTGAGTCTCGTCACAATGGTTGATGTTATTTTAGGGCGCTCGGTTATGGAATTGACATCGTACTATAGGGCAACATTCCTTCTGTTGAAGGTACCGCTCCTGCTGCCCCCGCCCCTGCTGCTCCCTCAACTCCTTCTGCAGCCGCCGCCCCCGCTCAACCTGCCGTTCCTTCCGAACCAGCTGCTCAGCCCGCTGCCAGCGCTCCACCTGCTTCCGCAGGCGGAAGTGCTGACAACCTCTTTGCTGCCGCTGAAGCTGCCATGAACCGTGAT
>NC_026745.1:2033883-2061383 GCF_000149245.1 Cryptococcus neoformans H99
GCTGCGCACCCTCCCAGCACCCCCACGACAACAATCAACAACTAATCCTCACTCTAGACACTTTCACTCTTTTCGACACCCCCTCTTCATCAAACACCCGGCTGCCATCACCCATATCCATTTCTGCCCAACAAAACCACATCGATATGCTGTGACATCTTCTACAAGAGTGTTGATCTATGCACCGAAGACCGGAAAGGTGGTAAAGACTATCACTAGGTTCAAGGACACTGCTCGGAGTGGAGAATTTAGGAAAGATGGCAAATTAGTAGTTGCTGGTGGAGACGATGGTGTTGTTCAGGTCTTCGACGTGAACAGTCGAGCAATCTTAAGAACGATGAAGGAGCATAATCAGTGAGTCACATTTGATAATTAAACTTCATTTTCTTATGTTGTGTAGACCCGTTCGAGTTGCCCACTTCTCCCCACACCTTCCCCAAATCCTCTCCGCTTCCGACGATACTACTGTAAAGCTCTGGGACTTGTCCACGCAAGCATGCCTCTCCACCTTTTCATCCCACACCGACTACGTTAGATCGGCAATCTTCTCCCCTTCCGACCCTTCCCTGATACTCTCTGCATCTTATGATTCCACCATTCGGCTACACGACGTCCGACTGCCAGACGACGAGGCTAATGTTATTACTATGCGACATGGTGGTGCTCCCGTGGAGGATATCTTGGCGTTCCCCAGTGGAGGTGTGGCTGTCAGCGTCGGAGGACCTATATTGAGAGTTTGGGATCTTGCAATGGCAGGCAAGTGCGTGCGAGCATTGTCCAATCACCAAAAGACCGTTACCTCAGTTGCCTTTGATGGTACAAAAGGGCGAGTCTTGACAGGTGGTCTCGACAACATGGTCAAGGTCTACGACGTTGAAGACTGGAAGGTTGTTCACACCATGCGTTACCCTGCCCCCGTCTTGTCTCTTGCCGTTTCCCCTGATGACACACACATCGCAGCTGGCATGACTGACGGTACCCTTTCCGTTCGTCGGCGAGACCCCAAGGCTTCTGAGCTCGGCGCGTCCTCAGCACAGGAAACAGCTATCAAAGGCGGAGCATATGAGTACTTTGCAGATATGGAGGCAATCTTCGGGACAGGACACATTAAGGCTAAGGGGAAAGATTTGGGACCAGTGGTTGGGCCGGCAGATGAATTTAGGGTTGAGACAAGACGGCAAAAGAGGCTGAGGGACTTTGACAAGTATTTGAAGTCATTCAAGTACTCTGCCGCTCTTGACGCGGGATTACACAAGAATGTGAAGCCCACCACTGCATTCGCTTTGATCCAGGAGTTGGTTCACCGTGATGCTCTTCGGATAGCTCTTTCCGGGCGAGACGATGTTACACTTGAACCGATTCTCAACTTTTTGGCGAGGAACGTCACAGACCCTCGATTCGGTGAGATGGCGGCGCAGGTCGTCGGTATCATCATTGGTGAGTCTTTGAGCCTTCCACCCGCTTTTGCTTTGCCTTTTACGACGTTGTTAACTGTCTAACTCGTAGATATCTACACGCCAATCCTTGGCCAATCGCCTATTCTCGATGAAATGCTAGGCAAGATTCAGACACGGGTTGAGAGGGAGTTGAGTTTCCAGAGGGAGTTGATGAAGTTAAGAGGAGCGCTGGATATGACATTGTCACAGGCCGCTTTAGGGAGAGTCGAGGCTTAGATAGACAGGAGGCATGGGAAGTAGGGTTATAGCAGATGTGCATGCACATGTAATCTTGGTATAACATGTCGAAGGTATGGACTTCCATCCATTGTCATCATCCACTGTTGGTTTCCATCTGCTCCCCATTACTCTGTGTCCTAACGACAGCATATGACGAGATGGCATGGAAGGCCGAAAAGCCTGTATCTGTTGCAGAGATGCACTGTCCTGTCACAGCATTCCGCTAACTGTATCTGTGTGCATGACGTCCATTCATCAATGAAAACCGGGCGACCAATTTAATCAGCATGGAACGCGGCCTCATCACTATTAGTATGCAGGCAGCTCTAACAAAAGCCAGAAAGATTTTCCGTACCACCTTGCCATATCGATGTCCTTGTTCTTGATACAGCAAAGTACTTTTAAAGCCAAGTGGGGGCATACACCAGTTTTAGTGCCGGATTATAGCATTCCTTGCCCTGTCCATGGACATTGCATAGGTAAGGACCCCTTACTACCGATTGTTAACAAGAAGAGAGAAAACAAGGGAAAGAATTTCTTACTGGAACACAACAATGAGCTCAGCGCTGAACAAAAAAGCTGGCTTTTGGCGATGGCCTCGAACAACATGGCCAAATAACCGCTCTGCCCGGCCCTTTCCTTGTATTGCGTGCAAGCCAAAAGCCACGCTTCGAGAATACACTTGCATAGGTTCGAAACTGCTTTACAAACCATTAAGACGCGACCGAAAGGGTAGATTGTATATGCCGGATCCGATTTGCTATTGTCGCGTACGAGTAGGTAAATATAGCTCTCCTTCCAAACTTCATGCAACGCATAAACGCGTCAATACTGCCGATAAACAAACAACGCTGAACGAAATTATCTGGATTGAGCCTCGACTCTTTTTTTTTCATTCTTTAGGCGCTGCGTAGTCATCATTTCTGTTAGTTGTCTTTGTAACGTTGTCCGTTAGAACCAGTGATTGCGGAAGGCCTAGGCAAAAGCTGAATCATTGAAGAGAAAAAAAGCCAGAAAATAAGTGGTTGGCAAACGAAGGCAAGTCAACGGTTATGTCGTGGTGGACCGCTGTTTCTGCTAGTAGTATCTGATGTCTGCAAAAGTCCGAAATTTACATATACACGCTATACATAACTAATCAGACGTCAGAAATGAACCAGCAATATGCACAGGCGACACGAATAACTAAACACGTATCTTTTTTGTGTCCTCGCAGACAAATCAGCCCCCAGAACATGTTGTAGAACTGTTGTCAGCCGGCTCCGTCCAGCCCACGCTCGCCACTAGTAACTGCTTACATGTGTAAACGATGGGAACGATATACGTCCTCGCTTTCCATTTCCCAAACTTAGATTGTATGAAACTGGCAATCCCTATCCCATCTTCTTTAATTCCGTTAAATTTAAAAAAGACTTCCACAGATGAAAGATTCATTGTTATGACGCCTTTGCCAGAGAGACATTTGGAACACAGCAGCAGAGGCGACAAGCGAGATCGTGATAGAGCGGATTAGGCATGTACATGATGAAAGGGGAAATTACATAGCGATTAGCATACGATAAATGCACTACTACTAAACTTATAGCGAGGCACTATAAACCAGGAGAGGTAAGAGGAAGTCGACGCGATGGCGGGATTTGGTTCCGTCAGTGTAACGTCACTTGGGGGGTCGGGTCGGAAGGATGGAGGGTCAGAGCGGTGCGCCGTGCTCCCAAAATGGACACACATTACATATTACATAAGGCAAATGGGCAGAGGGAAGGATGTCATGGCGCATTTTTGTTTCCACTACTGCCCTTTCAATACCTCGTATGCATCGATCATTAGAGTAAACATTTTCAGTTAATGGAGAAGCATCCAGGTCGTCCTCATCTCTTGCCACTCTCCCCTGAACCACATATACGTATGTAGAAAACTCAAAAACGCGTCGCGTAGGAGGCCTGCAGTGCCACATGGCACAACAGCCAATGGGAGAACGGGAGGCACTCTATTTATTAGACTTGAATATGAAACGCGAACGATCTGCGCACATGACGCGTCCGGAACCGTCAACGGCCCTAGCGGATGACCCTTAAATGAACCCTGGCTGCGTCTTGGAATTGCCACGAATAGACACACTGGCCTGGGCACCGCCTCTTTTTGAATGAACGTACTGAAATGCCTTCTTCCCGGTGACTCCATCGAAAATCGCTTCACCGCATCCATCGTCATCCATTTCTTTCCTTCTTTTCTTTCCCCTCTTCCCTCTTTCTCACACCTTCAAATTCACACTCTACACTCTTTTCCTATTTACTATTTCCGCTCATCTCGACTATCTACCTAGTTTTCCCCACTTCTCCTTTCACCACCTACCCGTAAGTGACCATTTCCCTGCCCTCTTCAACGCGTTGTAGCTCCCTTGTTCTCCTCTTTTACTGGCCGTATCACGAGGAAAAACCATTTTATATCAGCACATTGCATACAGAAAGCTGACATTACCAAATCGTTCTATCTTTATGTCTGCTTTCTTCCTGCGTTTTGAAAATCTGCAGAAAGTGAGTAGAAAAAGCCTACAGCATACCTTGCCGAATACGCTAACGGGTCTTTTTTTTTCTTCTAGACAACCTATTCATAATGATCTCCAAGGTTGCTGTCGGCGCTGCTGCCGCCCTCATGGCCGGTGTGGTATGTTTTTAGCCATTCAAGGAAAGAGACAGGAGCATTAATTGCCGATATTCTTGCGCGCAGGCCAACGTCAACGCTCAGGTCACCGCCACAGGTACCATGGGTCCCACCAACCCCCCTGAGCCTACTCTTGGTACTCCCATCAACCAGACCTCTTATGCCCGATTGCTCTCGCTTAACGCCATTGACGATTTGTATGTCTGTTGCAGAACACTTTTGAAAGAAAAGTGGCAAAGGTTGACTAGGCCACGTTTTTTAGCTGTCTTTTTGCTCCCCCCGTGCCCAATTCTGTGATTGGTGAGACGGAGGCTGAGGAGGTCGCCTGGTGTGTCCGTAAGTTTGCCCCTATTTTTTTTATACGCAAAGAATCGCGTCGGAGCTGGCAGAATGACTGATCGACTGCGTAGAGCCCCGAAACAATGCCCGAGTCATCCCTGATGGTGTCCTTACCGCCGTCCACTTTGTCAAGACTCCCCTCTACTGGCAAATCCAGGGTTTCGGTGACTTCACCCATCTTAACATTCAGAGCGGTGACGAGGGAGGTGAGCTTGACCCCCACGGTGCTACTGGTCTTGGTAACCCCGTCGGTGGTAACGTCACCACTAACGCGACTGGTTCGGACGTTTCTTATGAGGAGTGGATGAAGTGAGTCTCACCGCTGTCTGGCCAGTTTGACCCGCTGCTGACTATTTGTAGCTACATGGCTGCCGACCAGTTCTGTCTCCGAATCTGTATCTCTGAGAACTCTACCTACTCTGCTGCCAATGAATGCCAGCACACTCTTGACGAGATGGGATGCAGCTGGGTCATGCCCGGTGACTACACTGCCGACTCTTTCACTGAGTGTGACGGTGATTCTGCCTACCCTCCCGGTTGGTACATCCTTGGCAACGGCTCCACCTCTACCTTCCAGCAGCGATACACTGGTACGTTTACCGGCGCCGACGGATCTTTGGGTACTTGGACCCAGGGTGAGACTGTCACTCCTCAGAGCGCCTACTCTACTCCTGCCTCTTCCAACTGTAAGACCTACACCTCTGTCGGCAACGGTATCGCCTCTCTTGCTCTTTCCAACGCCGGCTCTGTCAACTCTACTGCCTCGGCTACCAACTCTTCTTCCGGCGGCTCTTCTGCCGCTGCTACCCGCTCTTCCTCTTCCGGCAGCTCTGCTGGTTCTGGCTCTGGTTCTGCCGTTGCTGGCTCTACCGCTGCTGCCTCTTCCTCTGGCGAGAGCTCTAGCTCTACTTCTGCCGCCATGTCCTCTTTCAACGGTATCAGCTACGGGACTGCCATGGCTGTCGTCGCCCTCGTCGCCGGTGCGGGCTCCTTTTTGCTTTAACCGAGCTATTGATGTTTTCGACGACTGTTGACGGATTGAGATGAGTTGGAAGAGATGGGAGGATGTAATCTTGCTATTTTATTCCTACGAATTGTGCCCTTTTTGTCTCTTGTTTCATACCCGCCTTTTGTTTAAATTCTCGTACGCTCGCACATATGACGTTAGGAATGGACTTTATATACTTGCTTGTTGCTGCATGGATGTGCATGGTCGCATGGTTTTCAAAAGCAAGACTACCCAGTGACGACAATGGTGATGACTGGAAAGAAGATGACGGGCATGTGCGATGGGGACCGAATGAACAGACATGTGATTGGTGCGTGCCTGGTATACGTAAAAAGCGATGAGACTGTGACTTGCGACTCCCGACGGGTAATAAAAGTAGCGGCGGCAGGGCGGCCTGAAAGCGAGCATTTTGTTCGGTACATAGCCATATACATAATATAGAGCAATAAAACTTCGTCATCCGTCCAACGGAGAACACAGCTGCCTGGAACCCGAGGCGTTACGAACGATTTGGCTGGCCAAAGCGTTCTGTAACAGATAAAATACAAAGCGCAATAATGTTCAGATCGCGCAGGTCTTCCACGATATCTCCACTCCAACCACCTGCATCTACCGACTCGTGGCCGCGAAGTATGCAGTCCACCCCGGGCCAAGGACAACAGCAACAACAACAGATACCACCGCCACACGCCAAAGGTCAGGCGCAGGGCTTTCAGCCGGCTTATGCGGGAGATAATATTGGAAGAGGGAAGGGTGCGGGTGCGGGTGCAGAAGGAGTGAAGGAGAAGAGACGGAGTGGGTTTGGATGGCTGGGAGGGAAGAAGAAGGACAAGGACAAGGAGAGGGCAAAGGGGGAGCGGGAAAACATTGGTGTGAGTATGCGAGATCCGTCCTGGATTTGCGGAGAGTGATCTGCGAGGCGGCCGGGGTGGTCTGAGCGCTGGGTGCCATGCCTCGGCTTGGGATCAAGGGGAAACTGTTTTTGCTGATATACATACATAGAACCGTCCACGTCCGTCGTCCTTCTCAGTCGACCGCCCGTCCACCCAGTCCCAGACCCGTGCGCTATCCACCTCTGCTTCGCAAGCGTTCCCCCAGTCCCAGCAGGCTCAGACGCCAGTGCAGCCACAGCCGCAGTACGCAACCAGACCGTTCGCACAGAACCAGACGCCGTCGCCTCCGCCCGGACAACAGCCGCGCTCACTGCCGACCAGCTCGGGGCAGGGGGTCCAAGCGTACGAAGGCCAGCGATCGCAAAGCCTCGATCTCGGCCAGATGCAGCAGCAGCACGGCGATTACAGGAGCGGTGTTATTAACGGCGTGCAGGGAAAAGGATCGCCGCTGGCACCGCAAGGCCAGCAACAGCAGTCGCAGCAGCCACGTGGGCAGATCTCGCGGTCGGCTTCCATGCCGATGCAGCCGCCCGCTCCCGGCACCACGCCCAATGGCGGCTCAGGCTCCCCCCGTCGAGGATCAACGCTCGGGAATCCGCCCCAGCCAGACCAGGCCGGGCCCGCCGATGCCGGCCATGTCGACATGGACAGGTTCAGATCGATAGTGGACCTGATCGCTATCCAGCCGCAAAAGACCTATGTCACCAGTCCTCCAGAGCTGGAAATGATCCTTGCGAGGACGAGCGCAGGGGGACAGCCCAAGCAGGGTCAGCCTGGGAGCGCGACAAATGACTGGGACGCCGTCTGGCTTCAGCTGTCGGGCATTTCTCTGTGTGAGTTGGCCGCCTGTTCATTACCCGTGTGATGGATGCGCTGACGAGCTTGCAGCGATGTGGTCTATGAAGGAAACCCGAGCTGCCGCTGCCAAAGGCGAAAAGGTTCCCCCTACCTACTTTAATATTACCGACTCGTCTCTTGAGCTCTTGGCTCCCCTCCCTCCGCCTCCCCACCGACCAAACTCCCATCCTCACCACTTTGTCTTTTCTCTCAACACAGCTGGCTCCAATCGGCTGCTATTCTCCTGCCCGACAGAACTGGATCTTGCGCGATGGGCAACGGGCCTTCGATTAGCTGCTTGGGAACGTGCTAGATTGGAAGAAATCTACACGGGCCACCTTGTCCAGTCGGGCGGGCGGGAGCCTGCTGTTGAAGTCGGTAAAGGCCGATCGAGGATGGAAGGATGGGTCAGGGTTCGCGTCATGGGCGGAACAGAATGGCGTCGTCTTTGGTTGGTGTTGAGCACACCGGCAGAAGGCAAGGAAGAAGAGAAAAAGTCTAAAAGAAGAAGTTTCTTCGGTATGGGAGGGAAAGAAGAAGAGCAGGTCCCTTCAGAACCCAATACCGGTATGGTCATGGCCAGCTTCTATACAGAGCAGAGGACATCCAAGAACAAGACCAGTGTGGTACCCATTTTGACAATAACCAATGTTTCTCAAACTTATGCCGTATTCCCCGAAAGACTAGAGGTCATGTCTCAATCCAACTTGTTCAAGGTGGTTGGTCGGATAAGCGGAGAGATGGTCACTGTTGAAGGACGTTTACGGGATTCTGGGTGGGCACTGCTCATGCCTGAACATTTTGAGAATGCAGGTGCGGCAAGCTCGACAAGCTCTCTATCCAGTCATGGCCATAGACTGGGCCATCATCAAGTTGGGCAAGCGATGACGCCGCTGGGTAGTATGATGCGCTGGGTAACCGGTAAGTAGCTGGTTATGTGATATGGTAAAGCATTGCTGATTAGACAATGTATAGGTTTCCATGATGCGTTCAAGCTTTATGGTAGGCCTGAAAAATACATTTGGGATACCAAAGACCCAAAAAGTCTTTTTTTCGCTTACCCTCAAGGACAAGATCGCTTTGTATGTTTTAATTTTTTTAATTTTTTTTCTTGCAAAGAGGCTTGATAATGGAGAATACTGATAAGAAAACAGAATTTATTCTTGGATATCGAGGACGCCCTCCGTACCAATTTCCGCGTGACCACGCTCGCCGCTGTTCGGTCTCAATTCGTCTCTCTGCTTCATCGAAGCCAGCTCTCAAACCAAAATCGGTCCAAAGACGAGAATACAAAGGAATTTTCAGAGGAAAATGAGGATCAAGGATTCCAACGGCAAGACGGCAACTTTAGATTGCCGCCTCTATCGTTCAATGAAGCATCTCAGGATCCAAACTTGCCCAGGTCTCTTACACCTATCACCGAGCGTACGGATATCGCCAGTAGACAGAATAGCACCCGTACTGCCAATTCAGCATTCACTGTTGTTGGTCTCGGTGGTGCGGGAGGATCTGGAGATCGAAAGACGAGCGGGACAAGCTCCAAGCATGGAAGTCAATCCAGCAAGCATGAAGATCACGATAGGGACAGACTACCGCAGGTGAATGATAGTCACCAGGCGTTTGGTCCCCTGACGGAAGAACCTGGTGAGGCCTACTCGAACTCTGGATCCAACTCGACCGCTACTCCTCACGTTGCTCCTGCATCTCTACCAGGCGCTGCCGGTGGTATCCAACGGAACGATATCGCACCGTCTTCACAAGAGTCCCATTCGATCTATTCCCAGGATACAGGGGCCACGCCTACCCCTGTGCGTGTCACGCCGTACCAAAGTGCCAAGCCTTCTCCACACATGCAGCCTGCTCCTCCTTTGCCGACGGAGCCTGAACAGCCCGATAGCGACGAAGGCTTACCACACCCGTCCATCCTCGCATTCCCCATAGCCCACGGTCAAAAGTCTCCTCTCGGTAAACCTGTGATTACGAACCCCGACCCGCCTAGCGCTTCACCGCCCTCTCCCCCACCGCTGCCCAAACAGCAGCTTCCAGCCCAACCTGCTCCTTCGCAAGTACTTTCTCCTATCCCACGCAAGGTTTCCTCCGGTGATACCGTTCCACATGGAGTGGAGCTGAGAGAAGAGCCTGCGGCAAAGTACCTGATGAATATGGTCGAAGAGGTTCCTATGCCTCAACCTCAGATGCCCAAAGCTGTTTCTCCTCAAAGGCCTACAATCAACACTAATTTTGACGGTCAAGGTGGACTTGTAAACGCTGTCACAAACGGGAATCAAGAGGCACCAGGTGTTGGGAAGAAGGAGACCCTTGGAAGGAAACCCTCGGGGGCACGAGCTTTGCCCGTAAGGAAGAGCATGGGATCTCGAATGCAAGTCATTGAGGATCGGCCTGCCAGTTCCCACATTCAGGAGAATGGCCAGATCCAAGCTGCATCAGCCGAGCCCTCTAATTCGAATGCGTCTTCCCAGACTTCCCAACTCGATCTGGGAGATGACTTTTCGTCCTACATTCATTATGCGGACAATCCTTCCCCCGTTAAACCAAAGACGGCACCACCTGTCCAAGCTGAACCCGTGCCTCCCAAATCAGTATCTCCTCCTCAAGAAGAGATCCGTTCAAGTTTTGCTCCTTCAAAAGCTGCAGTAGAAAGACGAGCCAAGGCAGAGCAGACGGCGAGGGAACAGGAGATGGCTAAGCGTATGCCTGGTGGCGGAAAGAGGGCGGTGAGTAATGTGGGTACGATGCCTGGGTTTGAAAGCTCAGACGAGGAATCGGAAGAGGAAAGTGAAGAAGACTCTCCTATGGCGCAGAAGAGACAAGGGCTACCGCTTCCTCCTGCTGCGTCAAGAGCGCCTGAGCAAGCAAGCCACGAAACTCCCCAATCTGCGACACCGATGAATGCCAGGGCTTTACCCCCTGTGCCGAGGATACAGCCGCCAGAGGTCAGGCTGCCTGCTGAAAATAATGAGCCACCTATAAGGCGAGACAGTCAATTCAGTCAGACTACGGGTCAGTATGACCCCCGTGCTAGCCAGTTCTTGGAGCGTCCTCGTCCTGTCTCTCGAACCCCCAGTCCTGGCAATGGTAATGTTGCGAACGGACGACCTATCTCGACGTTAGCCTATAACAATAATGATGGATCCTATCCCATCCCGGGCCCTCGTCAATCGCCTGCGAATAACGCCCCACCTGCTACTCGTCAAACAGTTTGGAATGCCAACTTTTCCACTGAGCATGGTATGCCTGAGCAGAATAGATCTGGAAAGTTTGTGGAGCTAGAAGAACCTTCGGTTCAGCTCACTAAAGCCTTTGCTCCTCATGGATTGCTGCAGGCTGGTATGCAAGACAAGGAGGAACGCTCTGCGAAGAAACAAGAAGAGCTTGCAAGAGAAACTGGTAGCAGCTTGATCAATGTCGCTGCCAAACCTCCTCCCCCCCAAACTGGGTTAATTGGTGCCGTCGCCGCGCATGAAAGGGACAGGAAGAATGCTGGTGGTATCGGTGCTACGTTGACAGACCGAGAAAGGGAAAAGAGACTAGCCGTAAGTTCCGGTCTTCGCCTTGATGATTAGTGTTGACACGCACTGCAGGAGGACAGGCAAAGAGAGATCGAAAGACTTCAGAAACAGCAAACGGGACAGTTCGGCGGAGACATGTATCCTCAGAATTTTGGATACGGTATGAGTCCCAGCCCTATGGCAATGGGTATGAACATGCCCATGATGAACATGGGATACCACGTAAGTCGAATAGTCGCAATGTGATTCAATTGTTGATTTCTTTTTCGTGTCAGGGACAGATGAACCCTTATGCTCAGCAACAGGCCATGCTAGCTGCCCAAATGGCGTATCAGCAGACCATGATGGCAATGTCTCAGGCTGGATCTCAAGCGGGAGACTTCCCCGATCGAACTCAGTCTTCTTCTCAGCTCCGCTCTCGTCAGCAGCCAGGTGCAGATGGTCGCTCAGTATCTCCTACCGGCAGCATGGGTGGTCAAACATCCCCCCCGCCTATGGGTGTTCCATCCTTCTATGGCTATCCACAGGGGATGGGCATGTCCCCTCAAATGGGTATGGGTATGCCACAGATGCAGATGCCCTGGATGATGTCCCCCGGTACCATGTGGGGCATGCCTACCCCTCCGACTGGACCGGGAAGTCCCATGGGTCAGCCGAGGTATGATTATATGCAGCCTGGGAACGCAGGGATGGGAAGTGAGGCAAGCAGCGCGAGAGGGAAAAATAGAGGTAGTAGCGGAGAAGATCTTTCCCAGCGGGTAAATTAGGTAATGAGAATAGGTATCGATGGTTTTGAAAGAAGCAATGGTGTTTACGACTTATGACCACAAACTATACGCAGCATGAACATTCTTTTGTTTGGGACACGATGTTTTCCATCAGTAACATCGGGGCACTTGTACATATTCTCCCAGGCAGACAAAGATATGACAAGACCTTCACGGCCGACGGTTGCAACATCCTTCTCCAATTTGAGCTGCTACAATCTCCTGCTTCATGGCATTCCAGTCACATCAAGGTATCCATCTCTTTCGGCATAGCTAATCTAGGAAGAATGAATATACCACGTCTATAACTGATCAGACCTAAAGGGCTTCAGTATCGGTTATACACCAGGATCAATGGCAAATAAGACTCACAAATTGGGATGATCATCAGCAGATGGTGTTATTCAACGGGCAGACCGTGAGTACAAAGTGTTCAGCGTTGAATGGCACCGTATATACAAATATGCTGAGCCTGTTATAACCTTAGCTTCTTCTCCTGTTGCTTCCCTTGGCCTGTAAAGTCAAGTTCCGCCGTGTTCTATTATCATAAATGATCGACTTCCATCAATGGAAGGGTAAGCTCGCGTCCTTAAGCATAGGCGGTCTCAGAGTGCCATCCAGTCCAGCGCTCAAGGTTCCTAGGAAGGGGGGTTCGCCTTTAAGAATTCAGGGGGCTGTGGTAGCTCGACGATGCCAGGTGTCATGGAGAGGTCCAAGAAATTGATGATAACCATTCCCTAGTCCGCAAAGTGCCTCGTATGATCCAAAGTGCCAAGATTGTACGATAGGGTGGATATCCAAAGCAAGAAGATAAACGTCCAATTCCATGATTTGAAGTCTATGGGCTCTCCATAGCCAAAAGTGCTGTGGTGAAAGAGATTGGCCAAAGGGCCAATGAAGCACGCTCAAAATTATGCCTGTCAAAACAGTCAGCTCCATCCTTTTCTTCCCTTTACGTATCATATGCTGTTTTTTTTTTTTTTTCGACACAAGTTCAAAGGGCTGGCGCTGCTTAGGATCCATCACACCATTCGTCAACGTATTGTGAATCAAAGAAATGCTCTTCGATATTCTTTATCAGGGCAAGGGAACAGACAGATACCAGCAGGCTTCACAACTCTGAGTCGCTCGGCCAAAGAGGAAAAGAAAAGAGGATGCCGGCACTTTCTATACAGTCACAAGACGCGAATGACAATCCGGCACTTTATCGCATCATGTCTGAATTTGTGAAGGGACTTTGAGATATAATCAGGGGGTCAGACGCACTTTACAACTCTGAATCGCTTCGGAGTAAGGAAGTGGAACTGACAGATACACTTTATAGAGCCTTGGGAACCATCTGGACCAAGAAGAAGGGAAAAAAAGGCTACAGTGAGTGAGCAACCTATGCTCACCTTTATCCTGACGTTGATTGAGTCTAGAGGCCAAAGATCCAAGGCAAGGCGAAATATTCCATTGTCCAGTTCATGGCTGAGTGACCGTTGTTTAGGTTGATCGAGGCGAAAAGAGAAGTCGATGTTGATGATTGTGAGACCGAAATCAGACTTGGCCGCTTTTTATAGTTCAAAAAAGGGGCCCAGAGGTCAGTGGGCTCGCCACTCGATGCATAAGCAATCCACTTGGCACAGACTGGTTTGGTGTCGAAACGCGCATATCGGAAAGCAGACCAGGTAGAAAGTCAGCGAGATTGGAGGGCGAGACACACGGTGTGAGTTTTTCAGCACTTTATTCGCAGTGAACTGGCGGATACCGGAGCTCAGCCCGCTACGTTGATCAACACCGGGACTTCAGGATATTCTTTGAGGTGGTCATGAGAGAAGAAGACGGGAAAAACGACTAAGCTCGCTGTAGAATTCAAGAGAAGATAACTCCATAATGCCGACTTTTTGAAAATGCAAGTCCTTTGTGTGTCGACTCATGTGACTGCAAAGCAATGATGACAAACAGGAGACAATTGAGGATCCAAATAATAACGCCGAGCATTTTAATAAAGGGCCAGTTGCGTCAATGCTCAAAAGGAAAAGAAGAGCAGAGGTATCGAAGAGTCTTCCATACCCCCCTATTAGAACAGGGCTGAAAACCATGGTCTTCTTTGAGCAAATCGAATACACCGTAGACAAAGGCATGCAGAGCGTACATGATGTTCTAAAGAGTGACAATAATTTACGAGACACAATATGTTAACAACCTGACAGAGCATTCGCCTTCTTTTACACACCTGGAGGTCGTCCGAACTAAGCCAATAGACCCAGTGCAGGCCACTTCCTCCCCATTCAATGCTTCTGACTACAACGGCGAACCCATTCTATGACAATCTAATCGCGTCTCTCAATCCCTAATCCATTCATCAGGCCTGCCAGCCCATCATCCGTTTCGCCATCCCCCTCTTCCGTCCTGTTCTTTCTGGTATTCCCGGGGCCTTCCGATCCAGTACGCCTCTCAATACATTCCCTTCCTTCCTGCTTCCCGTACTCCTCCCTCCCCAAGGAGCCCGGTGCAGTTCCACTAGACGGTCTGTATCTTCCAATGGGCCCAACCGCAGGGGCCGCTGCTCCCGAAGCATTTTGCGCATGGATCATCGCGATCGACGCACTCTGTCTTCTCCCCAGCTCGGCAAACCTTTCCTTCTCATCTCCAACCTGCCTAATGGGCATCGAGCCCACCCTCGCCTCGCGAGAACTGATCCCCAGTCCGACAGCGCCCGAAGCCGAGGCAGCATTGACAGCGACACCTGCTCTCGCGTAGTCTCGGACGGGACTATGAGAGGGTGTGCTGGTAGCAGAAGAACGATGTTCGAACCCTCCCCGCAAGAGAACGGGCCCTCGGCGCGGCGTACGAGTTGTGGTTGTGGTTGTAGTTGCATTAGTTGCATTAGTTGCGTTGGTAGTAACCGAAGCTGAAGGTGAATTGGTTGAGCTCGTTTCTCCTGTCGTCTGCGGAGAAAGCCCATTCGCCCGACTGACTGTCGTTGCACCATAATTCGTGAGTCCAGCGTATCCCACACCAGCACCAGCGGACCTCAGGGGAAGTGGTTCTGGATACTCGTGCGTTACACCCATAGCAGAACGAGGTAAACTTCTCGCACTCCCTGTTGCGGTTGGTGGATCACTCAGATCGGACTTCACCCCCCGATCAGCAGGTACTTGGTCGGCTGAACGAAGTGCTTGCATAGGGCTGGCTGCTAGTGGACTGCTGCCTTTTCCAGTAGCAGAAATCAATCCCTGGCTGAGAGGAGATGGGCCGCCGGACCTCCTTCGGAATATTAGTTGTCCACCCTCCCCTGTTCCTCCACCAGTTATCGGCACGCGCCTAGAAGCGCTACTCGGCCTGCTGGCACTGAGCAGACCTATACTGGCGGGGGTACCGGCCGCCGATGCCCTAGCAGAACTAGCTGAGGTATTGACATTACTCGAACTCGACGCTGTAGTATCACCTCGTGAAGGTATAGCCATCTCCCCTAAACTACCTGCCATACGCTTGAGCTCGTCATCTACCCAAGCTCTAGTCATTGGCACACGTCCGTTATAACCCTGTCCCTGAGCCAGGGGTGAGGTGGCAAGCTGTGAGTTTGGAGTCCCTTCTCCTTCCCCTCTATATTCCCTAGCGGATTGCGACGAGCCCATAGACGGGAATCTCCCGCTTGTAGCGTACTGGGATCGAGAAGGTTGCGGGACCGCGTCCAAAGTCTTTAAGAACGCCTCGATATCATCTTCATCCGGCACCTTATTCCTTCTCTTCGGCGGCTCGAGACTATGCCTCAGCCCACTCTCTCTTGTACTCGTTCGTCGCAGCTGACCCCCCTGACCACCGAGGAATGACGGTAAGCTCGCGTCGGCACTGGAACCTTGGGATTGAACGCTAGGTCGATGTGGAAGGGAAGAAGGGCGGGATGAAAAGGAGGAAGAATAGCGTTTGATAATGTGTGGTGGATTAGGTGCCGAGCCTTCAGTGACACCAGTACCCGTAGTTGTATCGCGTTCCAAAGACCCTGGGATAAATGGTGATGATCCCGATCCAGGTGTCGAGCCCATTCCTCTACTCGACATGGAGATATTCCTCGGAACGGGTTGCTTGGCAAAAGTCAGACTGGAGGGGGAGATGGGCGATTGTCCCGGTGGGTTGTACGGAGAAGGAGAAGAAGGAAGATGGACGCCAGACATGGCGCCTGTCACTGGTGGCGAAGCCGATCCGCCGTACATGTTTGCCAGCTGAGCATGGGTGAAAGAACGGCCGGATTGAGAGAGGAAGGATGAAGTACGACCGATAGATGAGGATGGGCGGGATGCCGGAATGGTGGGGCGGGCTGAAGATGTGGGGATGGGCGCGCCGGAAAGAGGTTGTGGAGGTGTACCGCGGAGCATGGAAGTAGATGGTGATGCGGATGCGAAAGGTTGGATAGAATGGCCGGAAAGGCGACGAGCGGCGACGATAGCCCCAGGATTAGGCGATGGAGGAGCCTGAATTGTGTATTAGCTTCGTTTCTTGCACCAGACAAGAAACAACATACCTGTCCGTCGAGTTGGCTTGTAGAAGGTGACCTGCCCGCGAATGGCAGACCCTCGCCAAGCGCTCCCCACCTATCCTTTCCTTTGCTCTGCGCACCAACCGCGGATATTGAAGCCTGTCTAGCTCTAGAGAATGAGCCGGCCGAGGCGAAGGATCCTGCAGTGGCCGCTTGCTGTCTGGGGGGGATTGGCGAAGTCGTTAAATTACCCGAAGGTATCGGTGCCGGCATGGAAGGCTTTCTGACTGTACGAGCGTGATCCGTTGAAGCGGTCGAAGCGTTACTCTCGGATCGTCTACGCGAGGCAACGGTAGGCGTAAACCAATCTTCGTCCATATCCACAAATTTTTCACTCAAAACAGCCTCCATATCCTCGGTGGAAAAATCGACTTCTGGACGGTATTCAGCTTGAAGGGTATACCCATTCCCGAAGAGATCTAATCGTGGGAAATCGTAGCGCTCGATACTTTCAGGCTCGACTTGTTCTCCTTCAATGACAAGTTTTTCTAAGCCAGTATCCAGACTGATTAGACCTTCCTCCATCACGTCCCAGGCTTCCTTCAAGCCATCAGGGGAATTAGGATAGCCTTCCGGGCCCCAAAGCTTGATACCTAGACGTAGCCCAGAGTTGGACCGACGTAGCCGCTTGTATAGGCGGTATGCTGGGAACAGTCGGACAAGAGAGTGCAGAGCGCGGAAATGGATTATCCCTAGCCGATAAGCTGTGTGTGGTGCTATCTGTGAGCTGGAGGTGTCGCCGGGTTCAGACGATCTGGTTACAAATTAATGAGCAAGTCAACTGAATTATGCGAGATAACTGAGCTTACTGAGCTCGCAATGTCCAACGCTCTAGTATTATTCCTGGTCTTTCTTCCTTACCCTTCCCTTTTCCTTTGGATGACAAGGACGCAAGATCTAAAGCGACCTTGCCGCCCCTTCTATTCCATAGCAAGGCCTGGCCATTGGGAACATCGCTAGTGTCAAGGATGAATGCAATCAGCAAAGGTGGAATACTACAGGTGTCTGAGGCCGGGGACGGGAGTTCCGCTGGCGCATAAGATGGGTAGGATGAGATGGAGCGGTATATTTGAAGATCGTTCTTGTACAGATCGATCTCCGGCAAGAGAAGGTTGAACTGCGCTTTGGTCAGCGGGTGCTTGTGATGTGATCGAAGGACCTACCCAGCGGTCTTTCTTCTCCGCGGATAAGTTGGCATAGTGCGTCAGTCTTCCCTCTACCAGAACTGCGACAGTCTTGAGGTAAAACCTATACAACACCTGGTCCGCTCTACCCGCCTGATTCAGAGCAGCCTGGGAAGAGGAGGCCGAGGAGGACGGGGGTTTCCTATCTCCTGTTAGCTGCGGCTGGAGGGGCGGTGCTCCTGAGGACGGGCGCGAGAGGGGCGGGTGGTGGAGGGGCCTGAGTGGTGAGTTTGACATTATAGTCGCATGTGCATGGTGTGATGTGGCGGCGTGCGTGGGAGGTGGAGGTGGCCAGGGGAGTGATGTGCTGGGGTCGCTGGTGGGTGGCGAGCGTGGCGGGTTTGCCGTTCTGGTAGGAGCGGTTGACTGGACTGCAGCAAACTAGCTTCCTTCCTGTGGCAAGCTTCTTCCGATCTATTCCCTGGAAGAGCTGCTTCTCATCACCACTTCACATCCGCAACGAAGACCCGGGCACGCGCAACAACTAACCGATGACCAAGGCCACGCGCCTACCATAGTGGAGGTCTCACGCCTATCTGGGGAAACCACCAAACACACACACGCACGCCTTGACGGTTGACGCCGCCTCCAAATGCCCGCGCCACAAACATATCACACGAAACTCCGTGAAACTCTCCAAATTCGCCGCGGGGACAAGGGCCAGCCGGAGCCAGACGACTGATTCAAGATTTCTTGCACTCGCCTTCTTTCTCCTCATCAGCTAACGGCTTCTACAGGTAAAAGTGAGTCTTGCAGCCGTGTTCTCGGGCGCATGGAGAGATGCTGACCGTGGTGCTTCTTCTGCTTGCTTTGTACTACAGATGGTCAAGAGTGAGTACCCCTGCTGTTTGATGTTTGAGGACTAGTGCTGACTTGGTTTTAGGTGAGTATATGTCTAGCAATCGTCATCAGTGTCTCGGTCTGGGAGAGGAGAATCGTTTTTGTCAAGAGCGTGTTTGGGATCGCTGGGTGGGCAAAGCGGAGAAAGTAGAAGAAGCTGTAGGAAAGCATCAACAGCTTGCGAGTTGGAACGAGGAGATACGAAGTTTTCGACGGCAGAGGAGAGCGAGGGCATCACGCAGCCACCCATCAAATCCGCGAGGCACTGGAACTCTCTCAGACCCAGACTCCGACACCTAGCGCCGTATCTATATAAATTGCATACTGATGTTTTCACTAGTCTACAAGCCCGGAAAAGTCGCTGTCGTCCTCTCTGGTCGTCAAGCCGGCAAGAAGGTCGTCGTCATCAAGCAGCAAGACGACGGGACCAAGGAGCGACCTTACCCCCACGCCGTTGTTGCTGGCATTGAGAGGTGTGTCTGTCTCCTTGCCCCCTCCCATTTCCCTCAACTAAAACTCGATATGACAGGTACCCCCTCAAGGTGACCAAGAACATGGGCAAGAAGCGAATTGCTCGTCGATCCAAGGTCAAGCCTTTCATCAAGGTCGTCAACTACGCCCACCTCCTCCCCACCCGATACATGCTCGAGCTCGAGTCTCTCAAGGGTTCCGTTTCCTCTGAGACCTTCAAGGAGCCTACCCAGAGGGAGGACTCCAAGAAGGCCATCAAGAAGGCTTTCGAGGAGAGGTACCAGAAGGGACAGAACAGGTGGTGTAAGTCGCAGGCGTCAATGATTTGGTTTGTTTTGGGCAATAGCTGATGGCGGACGCATAGTCTTCTCCAAGTTGCGATTCTAAGCGACTCGATGGATGTCGGGATGCAGGGATTGGGACGACGAGGTGTATTTAGGTCGCTAGCATGCCGATCGACTACATTGCATGACTATCACAAAGTTTCCGGGTTTCTTGTTGCACAGTTGCAGGAATTGGATCATCGACTATCTGAGAAGTAAGATTTAGGAAATACTACATTTAAAATACATGTCAACATCCAAGATAAGCCAGCAGCATGACAACCGATCCAAAACCTTGAACATTAAAAGACATTTATGAAAATTAATCCTCCATCATCAACCACTCCTTACTCCCGGGCTTAATCTTCTTTTCCCCGTCCACTTCATCATCTTCATCTTCACTCTCAACCTTCTTCTGAGGCTTCTTGGGCACAGGCGGCAAAGCCTTGGCTGGCGGACCAATCTTGGAGTGCAAGGGGACGATCTTGAGCTTCTTCGACATACCAGTAGGTTTATGTCCGCCAAACTTGGCAAGTACGGATGGGAGATCTTTACGAGCTACATTCCCGATGATCATGGTCAGCCCATCACCTCATCTTTCTTCATTCTCCACATCTACATTTGCATTTGTATGTTGCGTTTCAAGATGGAGTGAAACTTACGATTCCTGAATTTGACATCCACCGGTGTACCCTCTCTACCACCCGATGACATTGTTCTGGAAGAAGAAGAGGAAGGTTGTGGTGTAGAAATACCCGTGTTGCTGGAAGCGCGAGCCAGTGGTTGGCGCGGGGGTGTCGGAGATCTGACAGCATTGGTGGATGATGGTTGTTCTGGAGGATTGGCGGGTTTAGTGGGGGATTTAGCGGGAGATTTACTTGGGGATCTAGAGTTTTCTTTGTCTGCTACCTCAATTGGTTGCCGGGTAGCTTTCTTTTTGGAAGATGCTTTTTTCTTGGATGTCTTTGTCGGTTTTGGTCCTGGGGCGGCCAAGATGGGTTCGGCAGCAGGCTTAGGGGCTGTTGGAAGTTGTGGCTCAATGACTGATTGTACTTCTGGCGTTGGCTCTGTAGCTGGAGCCAGTGCTAATTCTGGCTCGACTGCCTCCGCCATATTAGACGTCATAGTCGATTGTTCAGTATCATTGGAAGCCGAAGTGACGGTGGCCGGAACACCCTCTGGCTCTTCCGCAACCTCGGCAGAGCTGAGAGCCTTCTTTCCCTTCTTTGCTGGTGTCTTCTTCTCCGTCTTCTCTTTAGTTTCCTTGGATTTCGCCTTGGTCTTTGGCTTTAGCTTGGCCTTCCTTGTCTCAGGTTGGAAATCATCGTCGACACCATCGTCGATATCAGGGATCTCCAAAGGATCAGACTTGCGTTTTTTGGATTTTGGTTTAGAGGCAGGTCCGGAGGTAGAGGTGGAGATGGAGTTGGCGGGAGCGGAAGATAGAGCGGAAACTGATGAGATTTGAGAGGCTTGCGGGTTCACAGGTGCAAGAAGTAGGGTGGACGCTTCAACAGGTAAGTTGGCATTGGCCGGGCTAGACTGTATAAGCTCAGCATCGGATGCTACTTGGGGTTGTTCAACTTCTTTTCCTCTGCTTGTCGGTTTCTCGCTCTCAGCACTCCCGGCTCTCTTCCTCTTCCTAACTGCACTATCTTTATCCCCTGCAGTGATCTCAAATGCCTTCTTTGTAGGCGACAAGTGACCGGGTAAAGTGACTTCAACTACCGCTCGCGAGGCCGCCAAAAGTTTTCTCTTTTTTGCTAGACTATCTAACGGATCCGGTGAAGCGAGGTTTGCTTGCTTCTGAGGACTTTGCGAACTCCTTCGCAGACCGGCAGATCTTAAGGACACTCCATCTTCGCCCTCAGGATAAAAGATAGTGGACTCGCCCTTGTCTTGAGGATGAGCGGCACGTGGAGATGATGATGACACACCGATAGGAGCTGCCAATCCGTCGCCAAATCTTTTGATAGAAGAAGATGACGGGGTCGCCTGAGAAGATTTTCCGTATGTTTTCACCTTTTTCGCGGGTAGCTCGGCACTAGATTCTGAAGGGACGCTCGATTGCAGCTGATTAGGGGAGAAAAGTGGTCGATTGGAAGATACCTCGGTACTGCTCATATGTGAAGGGTGAGATCCGTTATTGGAAGAAGAGCCTTGGACATAAGGAGGGACAAAAGGCGCTGGTGAGGAGTAAAGATCGTCGGAGGCTGGTTGAACGTGAGGCGGAAGAGAAGAGGGAGGCAAGACTTTGCTGGAAGAAGTAGTGTTGGTGGTAGGAGTATTATTGCTATCCGTGCAAGGTACCAAGATGGAGGTGTCTGCGTTACCGTTCGAGGGCGTGAAGGTTCCAATTTCACTCAGATAAGCTATATATGAGGTCAGATATTGATAAAGATTCGAAGATAGGCTTAGAAACATACTGAGCTGTTTGGCACTGGAGTTTGTGCTGGCCTCTATGGTCTCAGTAGTCGTCGGCACAGTATTGGGAGGAGGCATAATTTCTCCAGACATATCAGGCCTTACAGGGAAAACTTGCTGGACGGTAGAAGCCTCTGTGAGTTCTACAGGCCTAAGTTCCATCTCTTTAGATTCTTGTGTAGCTCCCGAGGTGCTGCTGGAGCTTAAGGAATGGGGGGATGTTTTTGAAATAGTTTGGGCTTGTTGGGTGGATAGCTGAAGTGCACGAGCCAGTTCAGCTGCTTCTCGGCGTCTACTTGATATCGATGGTTAGCCAAAACGCACATTGGTATTATCAAGTCGAGCAACCCACCTAGACATGTATATGTACAGGCAATATCGTGACTAATGTCACGTCGGCAACTGCTCGTCCTCTATCCTCCTCAAATATGTTATTGATTGTCGGGTGCCTCCTGGAGTATAGTCGTTGCCCTCCTGTCGCTGCTTTCAAGAATGGTGGCGCAAGATGCTCTGTTCAAATTAGGGAGGAAGAAATACAGAATGAAAAGGAAATCAAAAACAACAGCTTCTGAAATTGGCCACCACCATTCGCGTTGCCGGACGCGTCGCGATGGCCAGTTGAGTCAGCTTTATTACGTAACTGAATTTGAAGTGCTCTTCTTCAACGAGCCTCATGGCGACCACTGAGTGACGGACGAAGAAGCCTGGAAGAAGCACTTAATTTGATCATTGAAAAAGTAGTTTTCGCCCATATCCTTACATCCAGACATCCCACTAAGCATATAAAGATGGATGCCGTGGCCAATTCCCAAATTCAAGAGCCTCTGGACCTCGTCAAGCTCGCCCTCGGAGAGTGAGTAGCTTCCGCTCTTGCCTTGTGTCTTGCCCTTCCTTTCCACTTGTTTTGAGCGATCCATGCTGATTGATTTTCAGGCGTGTTTTAATTAAGCTTAGAGGTGACAGAATAGTCACTGGTGTGCTTCACGTATGCTCATCCATTGCCTAGGACGATGTCAAGAGCGTTTGCTGACGCTCAATGCTACAGGCTTATGACGCCCACATGAACGTTGTCATCTCTCAAGCAGAGGAATCCATTCATATTGTCGACGTGACCGAAGAAGGACAGCCATTACCACCTAGAGTAGAGAGACGGAGTGCCGAGATGTTGTTCGTTCGAGGAGACGGTGTGATTCTTGTGCGTATGAGTATGCACTTCCATTTTCAAGGAGGTTTGACTAATGGCATTTGCAGCTTTCACCAGCAGAGCAATAAGATCGTTGTAGCTCGAGACGGTGATGCAGATATACCCATATATAAAATGAATATGCCATAAATTCCATTAGAATGAATGTCCTAGTAAATTGCGCTAATGTCTTACAGCTACCAACTGCTGCCTGAGCCTCAATTGTCTAATGGGTGTCTATATACAGCTATGAAGCCCCCTTCAATAACGGATACCTATCGTTTACCTGTCCGAACCATTAGCGAAAGCATATTGCTAATTTGTTAGGTTGTACTCGCCTTTCTTCGCAGTCATCTTATCAAAAACTGCTCCCCATGATCCAGTCTTTCCTATCGAATGCGAATGCCCAAGCGCCGTCTCATTACCCAAGCCACCTTTATCTTTCTCTTGGCCAAAAGTCGCCATAAGCACTTTCTCGGCTTTTTTCACGCTGGACCGTCTACTGAACCAACTACGTTTTTCGCTATGATCAGAGTTCGCTGTCCTTGACGATATTCTGGCTAAAATGGTTTCGGTTCGAGAAAGGAGGACGTTATCGGAGGGATCAGTGCTTGCATACTCGGTCTGCCCTGCGGTGATCGAAGTCTCTGCCTCTGTTTCTGGCAGTCTCACATCTTCTGCCGCCGAAGGAACGGCATTATTATCCTCGGTGGAGGTTTCTTTAGGAATTCCTGCAGGAGCGATAATTTCCGGCTCATCTGCCCCCGTGGGCAATAGTTCTGGGGAACTAAGCACTTTACAACCATCGCTTCTAATCTCCAAACCCGCCAAGCTCTCATTCAAATTCAAAGGTGGTATCTCCGCAGGATGCGCTTCGGTCTTCCCCACCTCCATCAACGGGCTCATAGGCGCCGTCGCCCTCTCATCGTCTTGCGCCATGCTATCTTCCGACCTCGCCACCCACAGCTCTCTACCTCGTCTCATCGGTGATGCACCGTCAAAAGCCCTTGAGGACGATGATGTCGACATTGGGAGCTGAAGATCAAATGATGTTGTCTTCCGAGCGCTGTACGCAGGAGTTGCTGATGATGACCTGGTTTTACCCCTTTCGCTACCCGTCCGTATTCCAAGACCGACTGCGTATTCACCCTCGACGGAAGCAGACCTTTCAGCCCATTGTCTCAAAGATACTCTTGGGGAGGGTGGCATAACGCTAAAGGATGAGCTGCGAGAATGCGTGTGAGACGCAAAGTAATCGCCTTTGTACGAGATGACAGACGGAGAGCGGACCGAAGGGATATTTAACGTAGATTTTACAGGGGATGAAGGATGAGAAGGTGTAGGAAAGTCCCAAGATGATGTGAGGGAGACAAAAGAGGATACAGTGGGCATTCGACCTAAATTTTAGTCAGTATATGGCCTAGTAGAGTAAGGCGAGCAATTTACAAAGCTCCTGCCGCTGCGCAAGTTGTGGGACACCATCTGGATGGAGAAATAAAATCAGCTCTGTTCCCCAAAAGTGAACAAGGTACTCAGTTACCAAGAAGGGATTGAGCTAGGAAAGCTTTCTTCTTGACCCCTTTAAGCCAGTGATGTTCCAATAGCTGTGCAGAAGTCGGTCTGCATCTTCATCAGTATCTCCACTACGAGTATCCTTTTTAACGCTCACCTCCCACCCGGATCTTTGATAAGACAGGAATCCACAAACTCCTTCATATGTCTGCTAAACTTTCCCATCCTGTCCAAGGTCGGTGGAGGGTCAGTGATAATTCTTGCCAAAATATCTTTGCCCTTGTTCTTCGATCCTGGGACAGACCCATAAGCCAGTTCGAGGACAGTTATTCCTAAACTCCATATATCCGCCTTGCTGTCATATCTTCTACCCAGAATTACTTCCGGCGCCATCCAGTTGGGCTATACCGTTACTATCAGTAATCCGAATGGTCTCATAAAAACGTTAAACACTTACTGTGCCTACAAAGCTCTTTCTCCTACCCCAATCCCCCTCTACTGGCGTCATCGATGCTGCCTTCCCAGGTCCTAGTCCATCCACCGCTGTAGGTCCAAACCTGATCTCTTCAACTCCTTTTCTGCGAGACTTTTCTGATACTGGGGAAGGAGGAAGGTTCATGTCCCCGCCCACGCCCAGATCTGCCAATAGGATGGTACCATCATCGTCAATTAGAAGGTTACCGGCTTTGAGATCTCTCTAAATTCTCGTTAGCAAGGCAAATCGCCGGCTAATTCCACAGGCTCACATGTAAGTATCCTTTCTCATGAAGATACTTCAACCCTTCAAGTACTTGTTTTATGATCGTCTTTATTTCCTCCTCTTCTAGTCCTGCATGTCCATGGTCCTCCTCCTTTCTTTTATGCCCAATGTTGAACTTGAAGACGTGATTGTTTTTAGGGGTTGTTGCCAATCTAGAGCGCCAATCAAGGATACCAGCTAGAGATCCACCTGATATGAGAGGAGTTACAAGAGCGATGCGTTGGCAGTCTGGAGGTAGGGTAAATGTAGCTAAGATCCTACAGCCCAGCTGCTTATTAGCTTTGGCTATGTATACACTGATTAATGAAAACCTGCCGAAGAATATTGGGATGCTTGCAGAGGGCTAGAAGCCTTATCTCTTTGAATAATTGTTCCACGCTTAGGTGAGAATTCGATACTTTTATAGCACACGGCCTATTTCCCTGTGGCTGTGATGATATCCCTCGTTCAAGCACTCGTGATGTCAATGCAGTGGGTAAAATGGAAGGCGCTGGCAGAGCTATGCTTAGATGAGGTCTCCCAGAAGTCCCAGAGGGAGAAGAAGTGTGTGTTGACTGAGGCGTTGAAGTTAAGTTTGGACTGGTCGAAGATACACTCGGGGACGTTGGAGGCTGAGTACTGGGCGGGGTAAAAACGGCTGCATAGACAGTTGATGAAGCACCAAAGCCTTATATAAGGCTGTTAATAGGATCCCCAAGTTATGCATCTTGGGACTCACCAATGATCGGACCCAACTCATAATCGTCCGAGTTAAAGGTGAAAGTGGACCAGTACTCGTCGTTCAGCATTCCTCGAGCTGGAATGTCCTCTCTTCTGCTCTCTGGAGAACGGCGATTTTCCATTACTTTGAGGTAATCGGAGCCTCGGGGCGTATTAACGAGCTGTTATGGACGCTTTCATAGGGATAGCTAAGATCCAAGAAGTTTAATCAAATGTTGATGAAATCCGACGGATGAAGAGGGATCGAACTTTGAATGAGGACCTGTACGAAGTCAGCTCTGCTTGAAGTCGCTCAGTCCCAGGAGCTTCCCACTATACCTTGAATGTCGTCTAAGATCTATTATGTCTGATTTGGAAGAGATGTATGCATAGAAAAAGCGTACGAACAGATCTTTGTAACTGACTTCGTTGTCGTTGCCCGAGCTGTCGTCGCCGTCGGACGGATAACCTCGAAGCTCGAAACGCGTCCCATCTTATCGGAATTCAAATGTGTCCCATTGGTGGCGATGATGGATGTTCATTGTGTTTCTTCTTGACGTTAGAAGGGGTTTTTGACCCTCCGCAGAGAGGACCGGCTGCTTTCTACATACTCACCAGTCACCAAAGCAAGAAACAAGAGTACATGCGGTCTAACATAAAACTATCGTACAACAGCTAGTAGTCCGCATCTTCCGTCCTGACGCCCATATTCTTGGGCACGTTCATACCCAGCAATCTTCGTTTGCTAATCTCTGTACGCTCCGCCTCGATTCTACGCAGCTCCGCCACTTCTTGAGGACTGAGATATGACTCTTGAGGTTCATTCGTCTTCGACTGCATCACATAAGAACTCAGACAACTGTATTTGGGCTTGGATCGGCACAGATGCTCACTTTGAGACTTGACGAATGAGCCTTCATATCCGCCATAGGATCATAGCCATTACTTTCATCGGGCAGAGTTTGACCTGACCGGATCATGTTCAATTTTACCATATATTTCTCCATGTCGTAATACTACAGTCCCCTGATCAATGTACGGCCACATCATTGATATAGATTTTCACTCACTTTCTCGTGCCCAAGAGTCGCTACGAGAATTCGCATCCTTTGATTAGCCATCGTACAGCTCCTTCGACATAACATTTCTTGTTGCTCACCCGTGTTGTAGTCCTCGACATACACCGCAAATTCCTTCTTTGTTCTGTCCTTGCTAATTGTCTCGGGATTGATCTTCCTTTCCTCTACCAGCCAAGCTCGAAATTCCTGCGAGACATCAACCAGCTGTCAGACATTCTGACGATGTTTTATTTTTTGTGTATATGGTACGAACCGAATCTTTTTTGGGTAAACTAAGAAGAACTTGGTCAGCCTGTTCCTATGTATCTTGAATTAAGAAAGTTACTACTCACTCTATTTCTGAGATTATACCGTATTGGCCCCAGCTATGAGTAGAAGCGGCTGTCTCTCTCTTCTTCTACAGAACAGTCGCTGTCAATATTTATCTGTGAAATCTAATGGATTCCAATACCTTGTCACGTTTAGCTTTCTTCTTCTCCTTTCGCCTGCGGCGCTCCTATGGTTCATTTGGTTAAAAATCAAGCCAAACATTTGAGCTATAGTTCTCACTTCTTTTTCCTCTTTCTCACGTTTCCTCTTTCGCTCCTTCCGTTTCCTCCTCCGTCTCTCATCTTCACTCTCACTATCGCTGGAGTAATCACTAGAGTCACTGCTCGACACCGATCGAGACCGTCTTCTGCTTGACTTTGGTTTGTACTGACGGTCATCATCCCTATTTTTGGCATGGCGATGGCGTGAAGGCGAGTGGGATTCAGAACTACCAACAGCACAACTGTCAACTTTCAAACACA
>NC_026745.1:2066383-2071383 GCF_000149245.1 Cryptococcus neoformans H99
GAATTTGAAGATTTCAACTGTTTTCGAACGAGGATAGGGGAAAAGCGGCCAGAAACGACAGTGTCAGTTGGAGGTTGTAGTCGTTGTAGCGGGCCATACGCACGATTAGGGCCACCCATGTCTGTTTTGTATGCTTTTATTGAGCTGGTAAATGAGAGATGGAAAAGAGAATATAAAAGTGAAGACATTCGTAAGGCAACATCACGCACGCAACAATTTCTACGCACCACTTCCGTGGATTCGGAAGAAGTGGATGAAGCTTGTTGCGGGCGGGCGCTCCCTGCCGAACACAAACACCTCCCCCGCCGGCCACTCCGCCGCTAAGCGACGACGGCATTTCGTATGGTGTGTCCTATGCATATATAAAGCGCATATACCATAACGACACACCAACGCCTCGCCCGTCTCCATTGCCAGCCATGGTAGCTCAGGCAAGCTCCAAGTCCGGTCAAATGGCAAGCTTGACTATCTTCCCCCTGCATCGATCGTCGCTGACAAGAAGATCTTATGTACAGGACCACAAGCTGTTGATATCAGAGCTTCAGGCTCTTACTGTGGAGACCAAAAGGCGGAATCCAGATGTCAAAGATGTATGTTGTTGAGGTTGACGCTGAGATATGAGCTGTGACGTTAACGGTTGATAGGCCAGCGAGGCTGCGCTGGAAGTTCTCAAGGAAGAGCCATTACGGAGAGAGTCATTGCTGAGTAGGTCTCTCATTGCTCGTTGCCGACGCGCTTGAAAGCGGCATAGCTGACAGAATAATAAGACAATGCGGAGACGCTACTGGAACCTATCACCCTCGGCTGCAAGACCAAGACGGCCAAGGTGATTGGGATAAGTATCGCTGCTCTGCAACGCCTGATATCGCTTGGAGGTCTACCAACGGTGGGTCTCTTGAAGTGCTGGATATATGAGCTTGTACTTATGGATGGCGAAGGAAAAACTGCCGCAAGTGCTTGCCACATTGACAAGCGTAGCAAATCAAGCGGTAGACATTCAGCTCAAGCTTCTCCAGACACTGCTGTCCATCTTGACCTTCAACACTGATGTGCATGACGATGTGCTCGGAAATGTACGTCCCCTATAGAGCTCGAGTGCTTATGGCTAATCTATTCATGAAGGCACTTTTATTATGTTTCAAGCTCCAAGACTCGCGAGTATCTGTAGTCTCGTCCACCGCAGCTGCAACACTCCGACAAGCCGTCATGCTCATCTTCAACCGCGTATCCAGCTCCATCCCTTCAACTCCCACGACCGCCCCCTTAACACTTCCATCGCATCCTCCACAGACTATAGAAGTCACCCCTTCGGCGTTGGACGCATTCAACATTTTTTCCGACCTATGTCTTTTGGCTGCTACGGCAGGATCACATGGTTCGGCATTCAGTTTATGGAAAGGCGGAGATAAGGAGAAGCCAAAGCTCTTGAAGTTGAGTAACCTGCAGAGAACGTTTGCTCTGGAGCTGGTAGAGAGTATATTAAGCGGATATGAAGATGGCGTTAAGAAGGTTCGTCTCTTTTTCTTTCAAGACCACAGCAGTTGTTGATATTGGGAAACCTACCTAGCGGCCAGAGTTATTGTTCCTCCTTCAACACTCTCTTCACCCTCTACTCCTCAAGCTGCTTGCCGAAAAACCGACTTTTCCTATAGCTCTTCGTGTTTGTCGACTGATATTCCTTTTGATCCGCTCGTTCATCGACCAATTACCAAAGGAAATTGAAACATATCTCGTCTCTCTTGTCAAGCTCGGTACAGGCGATGCGGAAGGGGAAGAAAGTAAAGGGAAGGAAAATACACCGCCATGGCTGAAGGCTTTAGCTCTGGAGATTCTGAGAGGGTGAGTGTTCTCACTAGCTTGACAGCAGGGATCGTACCTGACTTGGAACCCGTGCAGAATATGCGGTGACTACTCTTTGTTACAAATCATTTACACCCACTACGACCAGACGGAAGGGCCGAAGCTCTATAACAGAATCATTTCTGCCCTCAGTCACCTGGTCAACGAAAAACCTGCGTTGCTAGGCATCGGCACGCAAATGCACGGCCTTGGTATCCCAGCCACGGACCCTTCGAGCTCAAATACCAGTTTGAACGCCGCGGGCTACTTGGATATGGGTCTCGGCATGGTGGCATCAGCGGCGAGTGTGGGGGTTTCGACTGTGAATGCCATGATGGGAGCTGGTGGTGGAGGGTTGGGACCGCACTCGGCAATGAAGCTGAGATTGTGAGTATACCATCATCGTAATCCGGGGTTGGTAACTGATGGTAAAATCAGGATTGAGCAGCACGACAAAGCTGAAGCACCCCTCATTCCTGAAACGTACATTTACCTCGTCGCCCTCCAATCTCTTGACGCAATAGCTGAAGGCATCTACACCACCGTTGCATCCAAAAATCCTCCACCTGTACCTCTGCAAGACATGGCCTCTTCCGCGTGGCCAGCACTCCTCGCCGCTCTTTCGTACTGTATCGGCACAAACCTTTCTGATAGCCTTTTCGCAGAGGTCCTCACCGCCCTTCAAAACTTTACAGTGGCATGCGGTCTGTTAGGACTCAATACACCCCGGGATGCCCTGTTAAACACCCTTGGCAAGTACGCCGTACCGCCTCCGGCAGTGTCCGCCATGCAATCTTTCATGGAAGCACCCAATACACAAAGGAATTCAGGAGGGATAGCAGCCGATGCTTTGGGATTCGCCTCGTCCTTGGGCGTGAGTGGCCCAACGGGTCCCCCAAGTTTGTCGGAGAGGAATTTGGCGTGTCTGCGGAGTATGGTCAATACCGCTAGGGTGCTAGGGTCGACTCTAGGGAATGCGTGGCATGATGTGCTGGAGATACTTCAAAATGCCAATTTTATGCTCGCCACCCGTCAATCATCACATGCACGTAAACTTACTTCCGGAGAGCCACCCAGACGAACGGTTCAGCAAACCCCAACAGCGGAGTTGCCCGAGACAAAGCCTGGTATCTTGCAAGATCTTGACCCAGAGTCGATACAAGTGTTGATCAACTCATTGTTCGACTCATCCAAGGATTTGTCGGATGAGGCGTTTACGATGTTTATTACCGCGCTCTGTCATCTGAGCTCTGAGATGATTGGGATGGGATCAGTCAGTCCTCCCCCAGCTGCAGAGATCGCCTCTGAAGTCTCCATTCCCTCGACAGGCACGGCCCTCCTTAGTCCGTCTCACGATAGCAATAGGAGAAGAACCAGTGGACTCAATCTATCTCACAGTATCAAATCTGGAGAACGGTCATTTAGTTTGACAAAGCTCAAAGTGGTTTCGAGCCTCAACCTGAACCGGATAGTAACCAATGAGCCAGAAGTCGGATGGACTGCCATCACACAGCATTTGCTTGCCGTGGCTCGACATTTGACTGCGCCTTTTACCATTCGGATACAGGCATCAGATACTCTTGGAGAGCTGCTGTTAGCTGCTGTTAGAGTAGGCAAAGGTTCTAGGATACAGCATCAGGTGTTTGAGGTACTTGTTCATCAAGTGGATGTCTTGCCGATTAGTAACTCTGTCTCGACCGATTTCGATATTCGATCATCGGGTTACCAGACGCTTCATCACTTACTGGAATCATCTGGACATTCACTTCAAGTTGGGTGGAAGACCATTTTCCAGATGCTTGACGGCGCTTGTCAAGACAAATTCACATCTGGAAACGATCTCTCAGCAGAGCCACAACGACCGTCTGTCCTCTCCAACAAGGGTAACGCCAACCTTGTCCGCATTGCTTTTCCATCCCTCACTCTCATCTGCAATGACTTCCTTACCTCACTGGATGGTGAAGCGATGCGCCAATGCATTGCCTGTCTAGGGCTCTTTGGCCGACAAAAGGAAGATGTCAACATCACTCTTGCTGCCATTGGGCTTTTGTGGACTGTGTCTGACGCCGTCCAAGGTGACTCAAAAGAACTTTGGCTGTACCTTTTGACCGAGCTCGTGGGCCTAGGGCGCGATAGTAGGCTGGAAGTGAGGAACAGTGCCATGCAAACACTCTTCCGGTGTGTTGAGCTGTACGGGTTAGGGTTGTCTCCAGAGCTTTGGGAAGATGTGTTCTGGAAGATCATATTCCCTCTATTCGACGACACTCAAGGCGAAGAATCGCAGGTGCTTGCTCTTACGTCGGTCGGCAGTATCTTTGGCTCTTTCCTGTCGTCAACTATTGCCTCACTCCAGTCCTTTGACAAGATTTATCAACATTTCTTGGGTCGTATCAAGCATGCGTTCATGGATGGGCCTCGGGCATGTTGTACTGCTTCATTGACGGCCCTTGAAAAGGTACTCGTCGCCGCGAACGCTAACAGGAAAGAGCTTGGTTTGGTCGTGCCGAAGATTACGGATGCGACTTGGGAAACATTTGTAGCAATGGGCACATCCTTCTCAAAAGGTGAACCATATACTCAGGATAATTTAATCGCACTTGTACAAATCGGATCGCTCTTACATGGCAGCCTCTCTTCCAATGACTCTGAGAAACTCGCCCAACTGTCAGATATCTTGCGCTCAATCATGACCTACGCTCGGTCCCCTGACTATCGACCAGACGTCGATGTCATGTCTCCTCTGCAGACCAAATTATGTCAAGTCATAGCAAACTCCGACATGCTTGGCTCTAGCTTGGTGCTTGGTAACTTGGCGGAGTTTGCTTCTCTCGCATATGTTGGAGTGGGCGACCAAGGGACGGGTTCTAAAATGACCTATGTTGCGCTATCAAAGTGGTCAATGTCAAAGATGGCAGAGGTGTTTGATAAAGCTTGGAAAGAAAAGGAACTGTACGAGGATGGTACCGTGGAAGAGATGCTGGGGGTAAGCTGATAATATATAATGAGCGGCCTTATTTTGTGACACTTGCTAATGATATCCAGGTGTATGCCATACCTATCAAGCTCAAATATGATTGTCCGCCGGCCAACAGGTTTGGTGAAGATCCTCCTCTCTGGAAAAGTGTAAGTAGTCTGAGAGGCCGTTTTGAACGTTGCTAAAC
>NC_026745.1:2076383-2171383 GCF_000149245.1 Cryptococcus neoformans H99
AACCTGACCCTTATTTGACGCTAATCTGATGCATTCTTGATTCACCATATATATATATTTATATTATTTTAATACATGCATGGGCCGAAATAATGCAATGGATAATAATTTGCATATCCATTTAGAGCCTATATACAAAATTCTCTATTTCATCCCCCCAAGCACCAAACAAGCCAGCACCACCCCCTTACTCACCATCCTCCTCATCCTCTTCTCCCGTCCTAGCCGAAGAATCGACATTGCGACCCTGGCCGAACTCCTCCCCATCCTCACTCCCATATCCCCCATTTCCTCCCCCCTTGCCCTTCCTCCACACGGGCACCATCCGACTTCGGTTCATGGCTTGCCACTCCATGAACTCTTTTTGTAGGCCCGCAAGGTGGCGTACACTGGTTATCCCAGTGTTGGCAGCCCCCGAAGCGAGCCTCGTCTTCTCGAAAGACGAATTCCAACACCACCCTCCTATATTGTTTAATTGATGTCAGTCGACGTAGGCCCTCGCACTAATCCAACTCACCTCTCCTTTTCTCCGAGTTCGCCAAGCTCGAACATCTCCTTTGCCGCCACCTTCCAAAAGTTCTCAACCTTTGGGGACAAAGGAGAGCCGACTCGGTAAGTCGAATACCTCTACAAGTAAAATACATCAGCTACTGTGATGTTGCTTAAACGAAAGAAACATGCCTGGAAGGCGAGGCGCTGTAGAAAGGGCATGGCCAAGGGGTGGTCAAGGGGGACCCCTTGGCCATGCATCGGCCTAGAACGACGAGGTTCCAGCGCTCATCAATGCTTTTTGATAAGCTATACAAAGCAATTCGTCAATAGTCGTAGCATATAAATAAGGTCGCTTACCGCCTGCTTCCTCTCGCTCCTCCAGACCGTCAACTTTCGTGTGACTTCCTTTCGGAAGTCGTGACGGTCAGGGTGCCGAGCATTGGGCACCCCACCCACTTTGCAGGCGACTGCTGCATCCTGAGTAGATGTAGTTAAATATCTGGTACGTCACCAATGGTAAACAAGGTAAACCTACGTGGATTATGGAAGCCAGGTTGCTTCCATAGAAAAGGTCGGAGAAGGGGGTGATCAAAAATGCATTGACCACCCCGCTGGCTAAGTCACTGTATTTTTGCTGGTAAATGAACGTCAGATGACTGAAAGGTTATGCTGTGTTTGGTTTGATTAAGTACCGAACTTACAGAGGGCTTCGAGCCCGTTAAAGCAGATGGCGACTGGGAGGCGAACAGACACTTCAGGATCGCCAACTCTTTGAGAATGAACTCTTGATTACGCTCCAACTGCAGAAACATTGACAGATTATCCCAGCAAGTACAATATCAGTAAGGGTTAATGCATAGGCTGAGCTGCAGACACATACCTGGTTCCTGGCTTACGATGACTTGAGAGTTCACCTACCCTCTGCCCCCAAAAGGCAGAGGGTACTGCTGACATGGGAGAGCTGTCGAGACTTGAAGCTCTCCTATGGCGGCGGGATGGAGTTGATGGCGTTTGCGAAGGTGTTCTGGAGACGCGGTTGCCTGTCTGCGAACTCTCAGAACTGCTTGTGGGCGGGTTCCGTGAACCCCAAAGTCCTTGATCCCGAACGGGATGCGTAAGTAATTTGGGGATGCTGAGACTCCCTGATTCTTGATGAAGCGCTGGCCAAGCTCAAAAGAGATGCCAAATTGTTAGAAGGCATTATGATAATATGGAATAAATGTATGGGACAGTGGGGAACAGTGGACTTGAGATGCGCTGCTGAAATGAGAAAGGGGCGAATAAATCAAAACAAACCTTTTAAACAGTCTCGAGAACGTGAGGACGCTGTGGAAAGTTTCAGGAGCATTCGAAAAAAGTTTTGAGTTAAACAAAGTCTCGAGAACTTTCGAATGTTCGTTGTTTGTTGTTTTGGTCCGTTGACGGTTGTTTGTGTTGTTTGGTCGACAGAACAATCGGTCACGTGACTATGATCAAACAACAACGCGATGATGTGCGGAGATGGGATGCGCGGGTGGAGACAGAGTGGATGGTATTCTTCAGTTCCGTCGTCGATATGGCACGCACCACAGCTCACAAATTCTAAGGTCATAAATCGAAAAACCACAACTCCGAAAAGGAAAGGAAAACCCAACAAAAGGCCATCCCAGATTAAGTGAAGCAAGTTTCCAAGATACATTAGATAACAGAAAACACCATTCAACACATATTTTAAATAATGGCGTCTGCTTTGGGGGATTCACGTAGCGGTAGCCCCACCAGTGGGTTGGGTTATGCAAAAAGGCGTGGTCCGAAAGGCTTAGATGACAAAACCTTGGCCCAAAGATGTAACAGCATCTGATTGATTAACCTGATATCTGGACGAACATCAAATTACTCCTTATGTATATTTAATTAAGTAATTTAATATGGATGAATCTAAATTATAGATGCAGCATCAGTCTGATGTCAGAACGACATCAAATTATAATCTGATCTCTATGTATGTCAGTTTGATGTCAGTTTGACGTCAAGCCAAACCATATGTCAATTTGATATTTTACAAGCTGAGGTCATATTGATGTCCCATTGCGCTTATATCAGATTGGCATCAATCTGAGCATCAGAACGGAATCAAATTCCCAAATATCAGTTTGAGGTCAAACTCGTTTCGCCGTGTAGCATACCGGACAAAATTGTGTCCGTTATCCACCGTTATGTAACATATCGCTGCATATCGGAGAATCGAATATGCAAGCGCGCGCACAGTGCCAGGAATGAAATTTCGTTGACATACCTTTATTTAAAATTATTTTTACTCCCCCCCCCCCTGAGCGGCTCGTAAACATTTCCCACTTCAGAAATTTCAGAAATTTCTCCAAAACGATGACGCCTGAACTTCTTCAATTCCCAAGAATGACGGCGATGTCCGTCTTCTGCCCGGTTAATGTCATCGGCCTCCGCAAGTCATCCAGCTCCTCATTCTTATAGACGTACTCCTTCTCTCGCTGTTCTTCTGAAATATCAAAGCATGTCGTCAGTCGCAGACGCAGTGCGCTTCTGTTTCCCAACAGCTCCCATTGGCCCAGAGGCAGAAACCGACTTCCCCCTCTATGCTCGAAACGAGTCCCAACTCGCTCGAGGTAAAGTTAGGCACGAAGAAGAAGAACGAATAGCCAGTCCGGTACAGGCTACTTTTAAAGCTATCTGTGCTAGTTATGCACCTGACTGGATAATTGTGTTTGTTCTTTGGTAGGTATCGTTGTTTCGGCAATGGGTAAATGCCCAGGATCTGATTGGCGTTTCAACAATTAGGGCTGTGCTTGTCATACTAGATAGATCTGGAGGACACAAAAGAGAGTTCTCACTCAATGACATCTCGATACAACATTCATTTGCGGAGCATGAGCGTGTTCCCCCAGTGTAAGTGTCTTTTGTTTGTTAGGAAAGGGAGTGAATAGCTTTTGACTTTGCCGTAGCCTTTTAGTCTTCTTTTCCATCGTAGTGCCGCTTTTAGTCCTCGTCCCACTGAGCTCACTGATTGCTCGCAATGCCTGGGACACCCATAACAGTGTCCTCGGTAAGGCTCTCATAGCCCAATTTCGCCCCCCCCGGAGCTGACATTCTTGTTAGGTCTCTTAATGTCCTACACAATGACCGGCGTCGTGACACAAATCATCAAAATGTCCGTCGGTCGACCACGCCCCGATCTCATCGCTCGATGTATGCCCGTCGAAGGTGCAATGGACCATCCTGTGTTTGGCCTATCCAACGTCAGCATATGCACGAATACCAATGCTTTCATTTTGGATGATGGATTCAAGGTGCGTTGGTTTCAAAGTTTGATTGAATGGCTTGCGACTTGCTCCTGACGGTTTGCGACAGAGCTTCCCTAGTGGTCATAGTTCTAGTAAGACTCTTAAACTTCATTCCCCCATCATCCCATCTTTGAGCCACAGTCGCTGATTGATACACAGTGTCTTTTGCTGGTCTCGGCTTTTTGAGTCTTTACTTGGCCGGCAAGATGCATCTCTGGGACAACGGTGGACACCGCGTAAGCCAACATCCCTGAAACATCCGCCCATCTACCTGCTAGCTAACCATTGACTCCCCTCGAAAGACGAGGGCTTGGGCTGCTCTCTCACCTCTCCTTGGAGCTGCTATGGTAGCTATCAGCCGGACAGAGGATAACAGACGTAGGTCCCTTGTCTCACCCATCACGAACTTCTTGTGCAGTTGAGTAAGGAAACATGCTCATTTTGCTTGTTGAGCACAGACCACTGGCAAGACGTCCTCGTCGGCTCTATCCTCGGCCTCTTCATCGCCTGGGTCGCTTACCGCACATACTACCCTCCTCTCTCACACAGCCAATGTCATCTCCCCCTCGCACCCCGCACCGATCCCGATAATTATCAAGATTTCCCTTTAGACGATGAAGAGCAAGGTAGAGGTGAGGCTAGGGATAGAGTGAGGTTGTTATCTGAAGAGACGGATGGACAGGCGCGAGAGGACCAGGCGGCGTGGCAACCAACAGGGCGATGAGTTTATGTGTCATACACCAAAATCGTGGGAGATAAAAAAAAGTGGATGAAGCCCGTAGACAACGTTAATACATGCAAGATATATAGATACAGCCTGTGTTCCAAACACAGATTTATGACTACGCACCCTTTACCCCGCCCCTCTCGTCACACAATACGATGACATTGACTACGCAAGCTAATCAAGAAAACCAGATGATGACATCAATGGAAAATATGTGGTTGACAATTACACCATAGATAATGAGAACGCCTTATTCGTTCCAAGATTGAGAAAAAGTCCGCTCTCGCCTCCTCCCTTACCACTATAATATATGCTATGAACTTCAGATCGTTATTGGATGCAACTTTTGTTACATTGCGCACAAACTTCCTTTCTCAGATTTCCTTCTTTCCTTCTTGATCTTCACAAGACCCCCCAGAATTGGTTGCGCCATTTGAAAAACTGATATTGTTCTTCTGCAGCAGTCCTTCAAGATAAGATATGCGCGATACAGCTTTACGCAAGATAACCGCCTTGGAATCCGTGGTTAGAGATGTTGGCAGGGCTGCCCGGAGTGCTTGGAATCCAGAGTTGATTGATCTGGCGGAAGGAAGAGAAGCAAAAAAAGAAAGAAAAAATTGGATCAGCATTTTTTTTCTCTTAATAACAAGTCAAAACAAATTTACTCTCTACGTTTTTGTTCCGACATCAAGTGTGCCAACCTTCTAGACTGTCCCTGATTAACAGGTTCTCCCGTACTAGTCTCTTCCCCCTCAGTGCTAGGTCTGGAAGCTCCTGGTAAAGAAGACTGACTCCTCGATCTTCCCATTTCGTGAGAGCCGCTGTACATGTGCGGGTAGCTCGCTGTCACAGGGTGCAGTTGCTCAACAGTCCGGAGAGGCGGTGATGGGGCATCATAAGCTTGTTGATAAGCCGGTGAGTAATGAAAACGTGGAGGGAATGAGGCGGGCGGGCCTCGATAGTCGTACATGTCTTCCCTATACGTTTCATGTTCGCGATACCCTGATAGGGTAGCAGTTTGTGGGTGATGATGGTCATGTGGATAGTACATCTGTTGCTGCTGTTGTTGATGATATTCGTAATCATAGTATAGATGGGGCGGTACGCGATGATGAGGACTCTTGCGACCAGCTGGAGGAAGATCGCGAGAAGGCGGGGCCATGGCAGCGATAGGAGGAATTTTTGGTGATGCACCGCTCGCATTGCTGTTTGATATAGACCGTAAAGGTGGTAAAGCGTAAGAAGACTTTCCACCACTTGCCGGACGACGGGATGGGGTACGCTCGCGTTCTGTCCCACCGCTACTACTCGGTGGACGTCTGGCATCGGTTGCAGACGAATCCCACACATAATCAGGTGGCGGAGGACGAGGATATTCTCTTTCCCTAGAAGAGGGAAAGTTGCGGGAATTACTAGTGTTTGGAGGCGGTAAGGTTAAGCGAGGAGGATGCTCTTTTGAAGGTGCCCTTCGGTGTGATGACTGGAGAGAAGTTCGACTGTAAGGATGAGAGTGATGAGAACTGGAATGGGATGAAGAGCCTCTGTCAACTGATGACCGCGTTAATGAATAAGATGGACGATGATGATACGACCGAAAATGAAGAGAATCATGATGTACAGAAGACATTCTTGGAACAGGGATTGAAGCCGCCATGTTCTGCTTGAAGGAGTCGGGGTGGTCAACGTCGTTTGGTACAATAGGGTTACGCAATGCGATAGTGGATGGGGAGAGCATGCGATTTCGCCGAATATAAACCTTTTTTTTTCCTCGAGCGCCCAATGTTGTAGGTGTCCCTGTATTACAACGTGATTCAACACGCGGGAGGATGCCTACTATCGTCAACAGCGAGGCTCAGGTTGTGCTTGCAGCCAAGTTTGTGTGCGAACAAATGGCACAATGGCTCGATGAACGAAATGTCTGGACGTGAAAAAACTGTTGCTTGAGACAGAAAATCGACTCTTGAAAAAGGCAGTCTTCCTTTAACGACCGTATGACAAACGCGGCGTTGAGGGCGAGAAGCGGATACCAAACAAATGTTTCACTTTCCGTAACTGGCCGGGCTGAGGTAACCTTCTTACTTCTCAGCTGGGCAAAAGAATCAATACGCGTGTTAGAAATGGAAACGAGCGGGGCGGTATGCTGTGGTTGCCACGAAACAATAGGAGAAGGAAGCAAGCCGGGGTGCTGGAGGCGTTGAGGAAAAAGGGACCAAGTTTATTCTATTCTTTTGATGACGCCTGGTGTGAGTAAACCGGTAAACCGTTCTCGGGACAAACTCTAAGCCGGCGGCTGGTTGATGGGCTCGTGATGTCAATATTGTCGAGATTCGAATGGGAATAGCAGGGGACGTCGACACGAGTGACTTCCTAGCCTTGGCTCGCGATAATTGCAGGGAATCGATGCGCGCTGGTGCATGAAGAATACCAAATATTAGCTGCTGACCTCGCGCTGATCGTTTTTATTGTTCTTATCCAACATGGTACTCACGATTAAGTCCCTCCCACAGTCGACCAAAAAGACCTTCTTAACACGCTTTTTATCCAAAGCTCTCTTGCTTTCCTTTCGCAGCAGAATCTCTTAGATGCCTTGGTGCGCCACAGGGCTCGAACCGATAAAATGGATGCGCCCAGATGGAAACTGCCTGAGCGAATAAATATTACAAATTGCTGACAACTTCTGAGGCAATAAATATTACAAATTTCCGACAATGGACAGGAGCTGATACGGGGCACTAGAAGCCAGATTGGGGAGGTAAAGAGGATAATACACTCTTAGCAGTTACAATGCACTTAGGATACAGTGTAAAGCTCGTGGCGTGGTTGGTGGCCGTCCGTTTGAGGCCTACCGGGAAGGAAACCTACGCAGGTAACCACGTTGCTACTACTGGTTGATCTTGTGCCGTTGCGCGGAAGCAGATGTCGAGTTGTTCTGGCGCCTTGCGCTGTGATGTCTTCTGCCTTGCCGCTGGCTGGGTATCGCAGAGGAAGCGATGGGCGTGTTTTGTGGGGTGACTGGGCTGCTGATGATGGTGATGGATGCACTGATGTTCTGACGGCGGCACGCACAGCTGATCACCGATCCTTTCCTTGCACCCGTAAGATCTGGTCCACCTGCACAAAGTTCAACCGACAAGCACTCCTTCTCCAACTTTCTCTTTTAACTATTCACGAAGACCTTGTAATATCCTTTCCTTTAGACGCCTACAGATAAAAATCGCCGGGCACCGCAAACTCACGTTCTCAATCTCAAGCAACGTTTAAGTAACGCGGAGATACAGGCGATCAGAGAGTCGTAATACAACCAAGCTACAGGGCAGGCCGCAGCGCTTCCGGCTTCCAACCTTACTCTTTTTGCTCGCTCCAACTCCTTTTTCGGGCCTAACACGAGATCTTCACACGTCACTTCTTGATAATAATAGACCAAAAATTGGTCACCAATCTGATAAGCGTTGCGAGATTCAATGGCAATCTTTTTTCACTCTTGAGGAAGTTGGCGCTTCTTCTATACAGCAACGGGCTTTTCGGCAGCAGCGCCTCTAGAAATTCGGCGGTTCGTCCTGACTGGGTTGGCTGAAGAACGAGAAGAAAGAGGAGGCTGCGTTTGCTGCTTGTGTGTATGCGTGGGCAAGACGTTTTATCGCCCGAGTAGATATCGGCCGTATATGAAGGGGCTCGTAGGCAAAATAATACCACTCCCCGCTCTTCCTCAGCGGCTTTTCCAGTCTTATCGCTCTTGCTTTTGAGGAACTCTCTTAACCTTGCAATAATACGTATATCAGGCGTGAATCTGTAATGACAGAGGCAGGGCGGGATGAGAGCCAATGAGCGGTTCGAAGTAAATCGGGCACGGGTAATGAGTCACGTAAAGTTACGGAAGAACTGTGAGAACATGTAAGTTAGCATGCCGCGTTCTTCCTATTGTGGTAGCGAGTTGCAAGAAGCAAAAATCTGTATAACAAATCGGTAAAGAAACGGGGGGACTGACCTGAGACCTGAGAGTAAAATAATCGTGTTTCTGACAAGCATCCAAGTGATTCTCTTTGCCAGAAGTAGCGCAAGCTGGGAAGATGGGGAAAGGTCCGTCAGGATGAGGACAGACGTTCGCGTCACAGGGATTCGTTCCGGCGGCTTCGTCGGTACAAGGACCAGACCGATTACCTTCGAGCAGGAGACTGTGGAATAGGGTCAAGCCGGAAATCAATGTGAGAATCAGGAAAGAAGAAATGGATCCAACAGTGTTTATAGACGAATGGGCCGATAAAATGCATGTGGAGTATTAATTGGTTATGGGTTTGGCGGCCGATAATGGTATTCAACGATTGAAATCCGGTGGAAGACTCCAGCCCAAGAAGACCAGGCCTTAATTCTTCGTTTGCAGTCATACAACGTAGTGCGCATGATGATATCAGGGTTGATGCACCCCTTAATCCGTTTTTATCGCTCCCTTCTCACCAGCTACCGTATAGTACCCATTTCCAAGTTGCATGTAGCAGCTCACTGGCCTATAGTCTTTGTACAAAACAAATGTCTTTACCGTATTACCCCCTCGAAAGTAGGCCACGTTTTCAATGCCAAAGAATGGTAATAAAGAAAAGGAAAACGGACCTGGCCCTTTGCCGTTGAACAAATGCGCCGATAAAAACCTCCCAACCGGATGTCGCAAAATAGGCGGGGCCCTGCAGGTTCTTTTTTTAATTGACGATCGTCCACCATCATCCCGGGTCAGACCCTGATGAGTCAGCGTACTCCATTTCATCTACCTTTTTTCATGCACGCGTGTCCATGTTGGCCACAAATTCCCAGACGAAGCATAGATAGCTCACACACACTAGCTCGCACACATTGGCATGAACCAGACTGATGATATGTGAGGGTTACATATCCAGAGAACCAGCAAGACGAGAAAGAGAGTGGTAAAATATAACCGCGACTGCGGCAAGTAATCAGGTCGTGTCCGTCCCGAATTTTTAGAGTATAGTGTTTTAGGTTTTTAGGCCTTGGGTGGGGCACTCCTTGATTTTCGCGGGCCGCCAACTATTCTCAATGAATTCCTCAATCTTAGGCCCTCCGCCCTCAGTTAACATTATTGCTTGCCAACGCCATATTATGCACTGCGCACTATGCTTTTTGCATTTCGCATTTGTCTATTGTGGCTGCGATTCTCTCGTCATTCGTCCGCAATCACCGACGCCATGTACTGAATTGGTCATGCGGCAAGTGCTTGATGATTGGCTGATAACAATAATAGTGCTACTTGCTCTCAAGTATTCTCTTGATGGGCGTGAAGAAACGATTGAAAACCAGATAACCAGAAATCAGAAACTATGGCCGTAAACCAGAAAGCGAATTGTTTAGATGAATTCAAAAGCTTATCACGCGGTGTTTTATCTTGACTTGGCATGCTGCTTCATCATTACTCACGTCTCACATCATGCCACATCATATAACGGAATCCAAAGAAAGCTGCGTCTCCTTTCAATGGTCCCGCCCGCAGTCCACAATACTTTCTGCCTCCTCTCTTCCCCCTCTTTTTACCAGGTTCAGCCCAAAATCAAAGCCGAAACGCTTGATACCAATTAATATTTGTTTGATCTAAGCAAACACCTATGATGTTCTAGGGTGGTATGATTGGATGAAGTACGAAGATTCGGCACTGGTAGCAACTTCCCGGTTGTCAGCTGACCTTGTGACTGCTGCCGGGTGAGAAAAATGTGACAGAAGAAGATGACGAAGGAAGGAGAGGTAGGGCCGAGACCCGAACACTAGTTGAGAGCCGATAAACGAAATCCGCTGATAAGGATAACGAATCATCCCCCGGTCAAGGAACATCACTTCAAGGCGAGGGTTTTGCATTAGACTTTTAGGAACAACTAGGGAAAAAAGTTTAATAAAGATCTTGTAATCGTCATCTTCCGTCTCTCGCAGGACCCACGCATCACCTATAATGTCATACGACATTGTCCTCATCCCTCTTTCTTCTCCTTCCTTCTTTCTCCTCCTTCTTGCTCCGTACCCATTTCCTGACATGGCCCCGTTCTACGCTCACCCCATTTTCTTGTCTCCATTGCTGGTCTCTTGAGTCTTTGAGGCGTCGAGGCATTACGTATACAGATTTATGAGCATCATCACATCTGGGAGGTTACGACGCGTCTTCGTTCGTCTTGCTTCTTTTGGCCTGTAACCCACCTGCAACCAGTTGTAATATTGGGCCGCACGATGAACACGGTTATCAACGGTCAACAAATGATTGTGTACTAAGTGGATGGATCTAGGCGGTTGTTCATTCAATTTGTAAAAACGCGAAAACGCAACAAACGAAACATGGAAATGTTAAAACAACATGTGGAAGTGCATAAGTACTTTTGATGCAGAATAGTACCGCCAGGGGGCACCCAATTAATATGAACCAGGTCAACTACTGCCATTCACATCAGCATACTGGGCCATACGAAATGAAGAGAGCAGGTCCCAGATATATGCTCAAGCCGCAACAACCTATATCATCATCCATCATCTGATCTGGTCTGTCCTGCACATGAAGCATCGTAAGTTTGTAGCTAAGGGTGACAGATATGATGGATTAAGCTTGTCTGCCGGCAATGCCTATCACGCACTGTGCCTATTTACTTGCACATTTCATATTTCACAAATAATTATGCTTTGCCTTTTCACATTTTCATTTTTTGTACTTTCGCGTTCCATTTTTGCATTTTCACCGTTTTTTTTTTTACAATTTGAACGGCACTGCCGTAACGTATGATGCCAAATGGCGTAAGTACAGAAGGTTTCGTTGTAATTAGACTAATTACTAATACGACGAGTTGTTGGTGTGTAAAGTGTGAAGAGCATTTTGTAAATTCAGGCGGATTTTTTGCTACGAATGAAGGGAAAAAACTAGAAGAAGATTTAGTCGCTGTCACTTTTCTTTTCCTGATCTTCTTGCTCCTTCTTCTCAGCAGCTCTGAAAAGCTCTTTGTATTTTCCTGACTTTTCGCAGAGGGATTTGAAAAGAGAGCCATCCTTGCGAAGGAGATTCTGAGTGATTGATTAGCCAGATCCGTAACCGTACCAGCTGGGTTAGTTCCAGTCACTCACAATTGGAGTATCAAACTCAGCGACCTCTCCATCCGATAGAACAAGAAGCCTGTCATAATCTATGACGGAAGACAACCTGTGCGCAATAGTCAACAGTGTCGAATCCCTGAACTCTGAACGGATCGCTGCTTGAATGGCTTCATCAGTCGCAAAGTCCACAGATGCAGTGGCTTCATCCATGATCTGTGGCATACGAAATTAGCTTGCCGTTACAAGTCGATAGTCGCATCGCTTACAATCAGGTTGGACCTCCTCAACAGAGCCCTTGCCATAGCGATTAACTGTCGTTGACCTTGTGAGAAGTTACTCCCCCCGGCCGATACTTCTGTAGTGAGGGTAATGGTTGTTCTGACATTGGCTGAACTAAGAGCAGACCCCAGGGCGGATGATGCAGATGACTGTACTGCTGATTCCTCGGCAACTATCGCATCGAGACGGCGGCTGGAAGCGACACGACTGGGAGCGCGACTTGCCAAGGGGGTGACCCCTTGAAGTCCAAGATTCACTCTGGCAAGAGCGTCGTAGAGTTCCGCATCGGTGTGTTCGGCGAAAGGATCGAGGTTCTCTCGAACGGTACCAGAGAATAAGACAGCATCTGTAGAAACATCAGCGAGGGACAACCAAGAGAATTTCCACAAATGGGCCTCACCTTGAGGGATGTAGGTAATACGGGAGCGCTGCAGCCCTGTTAGTACTCGGTAACGTACAGTTACGAGAAACTCACTAAGTCATCAACACCAATTTTGGTGATATCTATACCATCCAGGAAGATACTTCCAGAAGTGGGGTCGGTGAATCTCAACAAGCTCATACCCAAAGTCGACTTTCCGCTTCCGGTACGACCAATCAAACCAATCTTTTCCCCCGCTTTGACGTCGAACGACCCCTTGAAAACAGTAGGAAGATCTGGAGCGTATTTGATTTCGACATCCCGGACGCTGAGGAAGTCAGAAGCACCTGTGTTGGCCGGCCAATATGCAGGTGGTCGATTGCTGGCGATGACAGCAGGAGGCTCCTGAGGGACAGACAAATACTCCTGCACACGCTCTACTGAATTGAAATCCATCTCAAGCTGACCCCAGAATCGAGAAACCCAGTAACAAGCGGAGACAAATGACTGAGCTGAGACGATCGCCATACCGGCGGAACCTGCGGGAACGGCTCCACTGAGAGCGAGCAAAGTCGTCAACGCAACAGAAATCGCACCAAGGAAGTCGAAGCGGAGGAGGAGCTGAGACAAGGTGTCAACCCTAATGTAATCAAACTTGATGCACTCAACATACCCAACGGTTCATCATCTGCGTTCATAATGTCAGAAAGGATCTCAGCACTTATGATTGGAGTAACTCACCCAGTAATAATAGAACGCTTGGTTTGTTTGGTCAACTTGTTTACACAGTTGTTCCATGAATCGTGCCTCTGCAGAGAAAGCTCGGACAGAAATAACACCATCAAGGAGTTCGGCGAAGCCGGAACTAAAGAGCAGATCTTAGTGACAGGGAAGTAAGGCATGGCAATTTTGCTTACAAAATGGGCGATCGAAGCTATGGACGAGCATTAAGTCAGCTGCATCCTATCCTGCCTTGAAGAAGGACTCACAGTGGCTTCCAACCTCCTCAAACTTCGGCCAACACGAAGCTGCATACCACAATCAATATTAATTTATTAAGAATGAAATCTGACTCACGTAAAGAACAGAGTACTGGTAATATAGATAACTGATGACAGCAGCGGGAACTAAAAACCACGGGACGATGAAAGCAACCACACCCTTCGAAAAGTTAGTTTGTTATCTCTACAGGAGACAAATGCGTACAATTGCGGCTATCAAACTGGCGACATAAATCAACACTGTTCGAAGAGCACCGTTAAGACTCGAGTCAATAACCTCGACATCTGATTTTCGCGTTAGTGCTACAAGCGCATGCCTCTGTGAACCAATGCTCGCCTCGAGAGAAACGGTTGATGATACGACCAAGGGGAGTAACGCTGAAGAATCGCACAGTCGCTAGAACAAAAATAAGCTCTAAAATTTCCTCGCCAGCTTTCACGACTTACCTCGCATGATCCTGTCCAAAAGGCGGTCGTGGATGGTGCTAGACATGGTATCAGTTTGAGACTTTAGATACCGTGCATAACTTACACAGCGGCCTTGTAAGAACTCCAGGCTCCTATACCGCTGGAGGCAACGCCCAAAACAGCTGCTCCAAGAACTGCAAGGAGTGAGCAGGGGTCTGAGGAATTGATATTTTAGAATTTACCAATGGCAGTGTACACGGCGAGGTAGAAAGTAGGGTCCGTTTCAGCAGAGGGAAAACGAGATGTGATCCCAGAGATGTCGACAGAGACAGCTTCACTGGCAGCGAAAGTTACGTTTTCTGCAACATTGTGCTGCAGCACATGCTGGTGAAGATCGTTGTCAAAGTACTGATTTGTAAAATCGTGGATAGCAGGCTTAAACATAGTGAAAAGGGTCGTGACACGTTGCTTTGAGTACGCTGCAAGGAAGCTGGTAAGCGCATGCTGAGTTACACTAAGAAATGGACTCACCTTCACCCCAGACCTTAAGCCAGTACCTTTCTGCAACTGTGCAGAGTTGCGATAAGACTGGTTTCTGTCAGCTCTTTATTTCCAATCCGCAACAGCCACATGTAGCACCGCTTACTCAATACAAGGACAGTCCACGCCCATGTGGTGTAGGTAGCTGCCACAATGTACAGCTTGTAGGTTTCCCACTTGACATTGCCGATGGCACGCTCTTCATCTACGACATTGTGAGCTTTCGATCGGACGTCAATTTCACAGTCTCAACGTACCTTGAATGAGCTTCTTTCCAGGACCTTTCTTCTTCTCTTTCTTGGTTTCTTGAGCATCTGCATCTTCGCCTTCCACCACCTCCTCTTCATGAGATTTCCCTTTGCCCTTACCCACATCCTTGCGGAGCTCGGCTTCTTCCAAAGCCACCATTCCATCAAGATCGCCTCTTTCTCGCAACTCTTGACAAGTCCCTTGAATGTCGACGCGACCGTCGAGAATTCGGACGAGGTAATCGGTTGAAGGGAGGAGCAACTCAACATGGTGGGAGATAAGCACCTGCAAAATGTCAGTAAAATAATTCAAGCAATGGCTAGGGACATACAACTGTACGGCCCTTCAAAATGGGCCCGTTGAGACATTTGTCCGTTAAGTGCTTGGCAGTATGAGAGTCAACAGCAGCAAGAGGGTCATCAAGAAGAAGATGTTGGGTGTAGGAGTAGACTGCTCGGGCAAGGGCAACACGAGCTTTTTGACCGCCACTAACGAAAAGTCAGAAACAAGACAGTAAACACTAATCAGTGACGAACCTCAATGAAACCTGACACACCAATGGGTTAGTAGAGCCAGACAAGCAAATTATATCAAAAGATGATGGGACTCACTCCTTTAGCCCCAATTTCGGTCATATCGCCATCTTCAAGAGCGTCCAAATCAGGGTTCCTGACAAACATCAGCATCTCCTAGACACCGCCACAAAAATCAACTTACAGGGCACAAGCTTCCACAACCATCTCATATCGCTCTTCGTCGAATGGTTCACCAAACAGGATATTGCTCTTGATTGAAGTCTGCTGTAACCATGGAGTCTGCGCGGCATATGCGATCGAGTTTCTCAGACCAGACGAAGAGTCTACCTGGGTAGTGTTCTTGGGCAAGTAAGATCGGCCATTAAGGAGTTCCATTTCGCCTAGCAAAGCAACGAGGAGTGCGGTCTTTCCAGAACCAGTAGGACCAGTGACAACAGAAAGTTTGCCGATAGGGAAATTGATGCTGAGGTCTGACAAGGTGAAAAAGGTGTCTTCAACGATAGTGCTGCCGTCGGTGAGGACACTATCATCAAGTGGAGCAGGTTCGGAAGAAGGTTGCTTCCCTTTGCTAGGTTCGATGGTTTCCGACGATGAAGACTGCTTGCCAGTATTCCACCTGAAAGAAGCGTTCTCAAATCCAATCTTAGTGGGTTCGTCGTTCTGAGTTCCGGAACGCTTGAGGGACGAAACCCAATCAGGAACTGTCAAGTTCGGTCAGCGGCGATCGCCCGATTTGATGGGCATCGACCTACCTTCGTCCTCAGCCAGGAAATCCTCGATACGCTGAACAGACACCAAGGACTGCAATATTACCACGATCTGCAGAGGTGTTAGTTCCGAGACTTTCTGGGAAGGGGTCACAAATACTCACGTAAGAGGGAATAATGTTTAGTGGAAGACGAAGCATTGTGAAAAGAGAAATGGCTGTGAAAGCCACAGAGACGGTAAGGTCTCGCTTCTCGATGACGATGTAGCTATCATATGGTGTCAGCGTCGACTGTAGATCAATTAATGCCATCTTACCAGAAGAATGAAACAAGGGTGACCAAGATAGGGGCAAGGGACCAAAGCAACGCGAACCAGACGTTGTTAATAAGAGCTGATCATTTGTGAATTAGCTCTAATGCGAAAAAAAAAAAAAAAAAAAAAAAAAAAAAAAAAAAAACACTCACACCGAATCATCTGCTTCATTTCATTAGAACGAGCTTCGGCCGCCCGACCTTTCCATTGTTCGATCCAAGCAAAGAACTATGGAGCTGTCAAAAAAGTCAAACTTTAAGAAAAAAGATAGACTTGCCTTGATGAACTGGATGGCGCCGATGAGTTCATTCATAACCCCAATTCGCTTGTCTCGAGCCTTGAGGAGATCTTGAGTAATCTTCACACTTCGACTGGAAACGAGGGAGTTGAGAGGAGCCGCTACGGCCAACACTACGATACCGGCAAATGCAGACCATCCGAGAATGCTGACGAAGCAAGTCAAGGGAAATGACCATGATATTGACTACGAACACTCACTTGTAGAGGAAGATGGATGCAACGAGGATTTCGAAGGGAGCGCTGTAGATAAAGTATGCACCACTGACAGTATTGGCAATTCTGGTTGTGTCGCCTAGAATTCTGATCAGTCTCATAAGTTTGTCACAGCTGGAACAGTACACACCAGACATGAGGTTGACGACCTTGCCACTGTCAGCATTGGACATTTTTTCCTGCTTGCCATCCTTTTCCTTGCCCTCCGATCCAGTCTTCGAAACAATACCCGAGGCATCCTTGCGTCGAAGGGCCTTGTCGTAGACAGCGGCAGTCAGCTCGGCCTTGATTCGGACGGCGGCTCGACGACTATGCCAAAGGTGGAGAAGGTCGACAAGTGCCTATGCATAGGAATTTAAGTGCATCCTCGATATCAACTGCAAAATCACTCACCTTGGCGATAGAAGCGAAAAGTGCGAAAAGTGCAAATACATATGCTCGGGACATGGCTTCTCGAGACCTGATATCCAAACCCTCACTACTTTAATTAGCCATGCGTCAACAGGGACCTGTGCTTCAACTCACAGAATCCTGTTCAGGAAAAATGGCCCAGCATAGTTGAGAACGACCGAAACCAAGGTCAGACTAGCATCCAAAGCCATATCCAACTTGTTGACAAGGAAAAGCTTGTTGACGAGTTTGCTGGTTGTGACCTGCCTGAACTTTTCAAAGACGATTGCTGTCTGCTGGGTCATGGAAAGCGGAGGAAGGTCCTCGGGCTCAAGCTCTTGGGAGTTGCCATAGCGGATGAAGGAGTCGACCCAGCTGAAAGTCATCCAAGAAAAGAGGGTCACGTTATCATCGGGCGCAACTTGGGGCTACAAATGAAAAGCCAAAGGACGGTCATGTCAGCGCACGGACGTTATTGGGAGCTTGCTATCGTAAACAGGAAGACCTCACCAATCGCGAAAGGACCTCTGGGGGCGCTAGTTTGAGGCTTCCCAGCACGGAGATGATCCCAGCCGTGGCTCCAATGTTCACAAGTTCGAGTGTAATTCTGCCAGAGCTCGCCCAGGAAGGAAGGAAGCCAGTAATCGTCCGGATGTACCACACCTGTCCAATGGTCCATGCTGATACCAGAAACAGAAGGACGACGGTAATGAGGACTGACCATGGAGGGGTGGTGAGAGGTCGAAAGGCAAAGCTCGAAAAGATCCCAAGCTGTCGCACGATAAGGCGTCAGAATTGACGTGGAGCATCTTGACACCCCGAGGACTGTGTGACTCACCCATACCACTACCATACCAACAGAGAGCAATGCGTCTCTCAAAGTCACGTCATTTCCGTCAGCAAATTGAAGGATCTTCCATCCAGTGATAGCGGTCCATGCAGCAGCTTCTGCAAGGGAAAGTGCCGCCAGGACAAATTCTTTCCATGCTTGGGGTCGACGAGCTTGTTCGTCCGCTTTTTGCGCAGCTGTAGCCGGTTCAGGAGGTATGAGGGAGCGAAGGGTGACAAAGTCAGAGGAAAAGAAAGCAAGTCGGTTGCCGAGTTGTTTAAAGGGCGGAATCGAGAAGAGCAAAGGAAGAAGCAAGACGACGAGAGAAGGAACAGTTCGAATGGTAGATATAAGAGAAGGAGGAGGAAGGTTCTGCATCTCATATCAGCCAAAGCATTCATAATGAACTGTAGAATTGACATACGATATTTGAGACGTCCATGGTGCTCGAGAGTCACTGTACCACTCTAATATGGACTAACTACTAGCAACGCACCAGTGCTTCGGGGCACTCTTGATCTGATGTAGCCAACCCACTCGCTCTTCTAGGTGAAGACTGAGAAGGCCGAATATAAACTATACAGGTATTAGACGATATCCGCTGCAACCTAAAGTTTTGCTGTTGCTAATTATGGAAGAACAACAAGTCAGCCAAAAGATCAACGAAAGAAGACAAGCGACCGACCAGATCCGTGTTGACGAATTCGCACACCTATCGGCATCCGAAAATTAGCCCCGGTGCCCCAGCAAAAGGCACCCGAACCGCCTTTCATGGTTTATTGTGCGCCTATTTCCGATTCACAGTCATCTACAAAGCGCAGGCCTATTTCCGCCGCAAAATGTTGTCAATCGCTGTCCCCTTCGTCCTCCGCATCTATCCACCTCTAAAGATATCCCAAAAAATCAGCTTTAACCACATTCTCCCGCCTAGCACCAACCTATCCACTACCACAAGAATCAATCATCTTCCATCAGAAATGTCCCATGAAGCGAACCGAGAATTAGCTAGATTATGGCGTGTTTCCCGAACCGTCCACGAGATGGTTAGAGATCGAGTGAGTCATGGAACTCAATGCTCTGTCTTCATCCGGGTGAGAGAGCTAGTAATGTGATTTGCTAACAGGAAATGATCATTAGGGATACATGCTTGCTGATTATGAGATCAATGTTTCGTTCGAAGAGTTCAAGGACAGGCATGGTGCGACTGGATCTGTCGAGTGAGTGTATCTCATCCTTATAAACTTGCCGCCATGCCAGGGGGACTTTCGCCATATATCGAAGATATAGCCGGAAGCTGACAAATCTTCAAGTCGTTCCAACATGAGTTTTGATGCCATTCACGAAAGCGACAACACCGATAAGATCTTTGTGTACTTTTGCGCGGACAAGAATGTCAGCAAGGCTTCTATGAAGACGTACGCATCTCTTCGCCTCGGAAGGTAGAGCATGGACTGACGGCTCTGTGATAATTCAGCTTTATTGGCTCTATGGACAAGATGGGCGCTAGGCGAGGAATCATCATCTGGAGTGAAAAGATGTCACCGGCAGCCAAAAAGGTGTGTTGTTGGCCCCATTTTTCGTCTTTAAAGCGCACGCCAGCTGACGGGTCGGGTTCCTCAAAACAGACATTACAAGAAATGCAATCTGAATACCACCTCGAAGATTTCCCCGAATCCGACCTTCTCGTCAACATCACCAAACACTTCCTTGTTCCCAAGCACACCGTCATGAAGCCCGAAGAAAAGTCTGCTCTCATTAAGCGATAGTGCGTCAAAGTCCTCCTTTCCATCCTTCGCCCGCCATTCAGGAATCATCCGCTGACGTAGCGCTATTTTAGCCGATTGAAGGAGACTCAGTTACCACGTATCATGATCACCGACCCCGTGGCCAAATACTACGGCTTGAAGAGAGGACAGGTTATGAAGATTGAGCGAGCGAGTGAGACTGCTGGACGGTGAGTCGTTTTTAACGCCTCTCCTACTGAGTGTTTGTGGGCTAAACCCCCCGGTTTAGGTACATTACCTACCGTATTTGCATGTAAAAAGATTTTGGTAGATGACGGTAGAGTAGTTTCGGGATATGGCTTTGTTTTCTTCACCTATTATTGCATGATATGTATAACGTTTATTTTGACAAGCCGAACAGTCGTCTTGCAGTTATACAGCGTCTAGCTCCTTGGTTCGGCTCTAGTGAACATGTACGGGGCAAACATTGAAAGCTCCATATGCAAGATAAACATCTATCTGTAAACACACCAGAACTCTATATTTATAACGGAATGAAAATGACCCCAGGCATCCAAGAAGGTTGTAAATCTTTAGAAAATAAACCTCATTACCCATTACCTCTTCTATGAGTATGATTGTCCACCTATTCTTCTAAGCATTCGGAACATCAGTAGCCGTAGCGGATTGTGTCTTTACAGCAGTAGCGATGGACGCCTCCTCTCTTTTGACCACACCTTCCGCAGAGTCATCACTCTTATCCGTCAATTGTGCTACAGCAGTCTCTACCATTGCTGTAACTTTTGTTGTCGGGGTAGGAATTCGACGAATGGCCTTGTCATCACGTTGCTTCCTCATCCATGCACCCTGTTGAAAAAAAAGACAAGATCAATCAGCTGCTGCATAACGCTAGAGTATGATATGAAAAACGACTGCACGGTACTCACATCCTTTGGCCTCCTCTTCCTCGCCCAGGCTTCTTCCAGCTCTCTCTGCTCCGCCATCACTTTCTCAAGATGCAGTTTGTCATTCGCAGGGTCAAACACGGGCCCGCCAAACTTGAAACCACCATTTTGTCCGGCAGCCACAGTGGGTACGGTTGACACATCTGCAGAATCGACCGGCCGGGGTTCCTGGTAGCCTATGCCCGCAAGTGCGGAAAAGAATACTATTGTGCAGCTATCATACCCACCTTTTAGCTTGAGGACCTGGGATAAGAAAAAAAAAAGAAGGTGCGTGCGAAAGGACTCACGAGAAAAAGATGAACAAGAATGGAAGATTCCCTCGTCTCGCAGCTCTCATGAACCTAGCGCCGATCGCTCTACCAATCCTCTGCGGCGTCAGTTTCTTCCACCCCGGACCGTCTGAAATTGCTGCAGGTCCTCTTGAGGGCGATCTGTCGATAGACATTATATGATCTCCACCTCGACTGGGAGTCAAAATGGCTTGCGGATTTTTAGGCGATAATGGAGGCGAGCGTTGTGATGAAGAAGAGGGGCCATTACCATTTTCAGCAGCAGAATACGACCCTGATGCTGTCTTGGAGGTGAAGGCGGGGCTGTGCGATGGTGGAAGGTGGGTTTGGACTGACATGGCACGCAATGAAAGACTGAGAGAATGGCGAGATGGAGATCTCTGAGAGACGGCAGAGTTGTGGGAAGAGTGTAATCGAGAGTGCGGCAAGGGAATAATAATATGGTGCTCGATTGAAATGATGGGTGCTCTAGGCGGGTGTCGCGGTCTCAGCTTGCACGATTATTGAAAGAGTAGTTGCTGGACGACAAAAACAACGTTGATGATGAAAAGAATGCATGGGATAATATAGGGTTTTTGGCCTGGAGCTATCTGGATCTGGAAGAACTCAGCGTCAGGGTGCGCAAAGCCAAAACACGTCTGCGCTGGCAGGAACGCAACTATTTGCGTCTAACTTCGCCATTCTTCGCTTCCCATCTTCCTGTTTCCGTCTTCATCTTCCATCTTCTTCATCCATCAATCATCTCTCATTCTTCATTCGTCGCTCTCACGCGCCGACATGAGACAAACGTATGATACGCACAATTCATCCGATATAAAATCATTAATATAGTGATATATACAAAAAATGTCCTTGTTCCCTACTTCATCGCCTCGACGCGCGCGACACGACGTCGGGCAAGACAGCAGGCAGTTAACCTAAAACGATATACGGTATACGGAGCTTATACCAGCTTTTGGAGGATGAAGACAGCCTTGCTATGGAACGCTCAAGAGGAATATTCAGACAGCGATACATTCGGTGCCATTGAGACGAAAGCCAGATTTGCAGCTGTAGACTATGGGAATCGTGAGTACTGATCCAAAACGTTCAAAAACGAGCAGCTTACCAGCACAAGAACCCAATTCGCAACCAACGGAAAAGGCATTGGGGATCTGTGTGCAGTCCTGGCCCTCGCCAGTGGAAGAGCAACCACCACAAGACTCGAGCTCGGTAGCGAAGTCGACACATTCGTAGGCCCATTCACCGCCGGAACCGCTGTTAACGGTACTGCAAAACCAATCAGCCACTTGAAGCCATCTACAATTGTGCTACTTACCAAGCATGGAGAGACCCAGGGCAATACATTCTGTCAAGCTCGGTCTGCGGGTAGAGAGTCTGTTGCTGACGGGCCTGGAGAGTTCGCTTGCCTGCAGGCGACTCAGCGATGTTCACATCGTTTCAGCCATAACAATTGCGCACCTTTTCCCTTGCTGGCCGTTTGAGAAGGAGAAGACCCTCCTGAACCGCAGCACTCTATGGAGTAACGTCAACAGACAGTAACAATAACCTGATAACCAACTCACGTTTGTGGCTGTCCCAGTTATCGCAATCGGGTTCAGGAGCACGAGGGTGAAGAGGCTTGCACTTCTTGAGGGTCTTGTGCCAGAACCAGTTGGTGGGGCAAGTGATACCACTAGGACATGATCCCTTGGGAGGACTGGTGTGCCAAGAGTTGTCGCAACAAGAACTAGATCGTTGGTGCCACCATTGATGGCCGGAACAGCTACCAGCGTTCTTGACACACTTCTTGGTCTTCTCGTTGAAAGTGTAACCTGAGTGCAATGTCAGAAGTAGTTGACTACACTCATAAGAATTATTCACCTTCTCCACAGTCGCAAGGGGCAACCTCGGTCTGTGGGATACAGCTTAAACTAAGGTGAGTGGAAAATCGAGTATCAGTGAAAGAAAAGGTTTTACCACTTGGCAGTCTTGTGCATGAACCAATTGAAGGGGCATGTCAAATCAGACGAAGGACTGTACCCAAACGTTAACCACTTATCAATATCATCGCCTAATCCAACTTACGTGGTCCGAGTATGAGGGGAAGAGCACAGAGGATTGTCCAACAATTGAGTGAAGAAGTCACCAGGGGAAGAACAAGAGTTCCTCTCGGAGACGGAAGCCTTGGCAGTGATCGAGGTAGAAACACCAACATTGATCCTGGTACCCATCGCCAAGGAGATTCCGTTGGCATGGGCATAAGAAGCGAGACCGAGAAGAGCAAAGATGTTGCTAACGAGCATGATGTCTAACGGTGCTTTTTTAGGGTAGGAAGAAGTGTCGCCTTGGTTGAAAGAAAGAGTGACTGGTAACTTAGATATGGTAACCCTATAAAGATCTGGAATATGGGAGCCTGGTGGCAAGAATGAGGCGGGATTCAGGAAGGAAGGAAGGAAAACGGGTCGGTGCTGTGATGGACGAATGAAAATTGATGAAGAAAGGGGATGATTCGGAGAGCAGGATTGTCTTTATATCACAAAACAAAGGGAACAGTCGGCTGATGATCATCTTCCTCATGCGAGAACGTCCTTTGGAATTATCAAAATAGCGCTCTGGTGCCCGCCACCAAAGGGGTTGTGTCTCAGCGCACTGTCCTCCATCAAGGGCTAACAATCTCGACATCTGGGAACGTCGTGAGCTGTTCGGGGCTTGAAATTGGTACGCGCATGGAGAGGGTAGAGGTTGAAGGTGGAGGCACGGCCAAAAGAAAACAAGGCAGCTCCATTAAGGGAGTCGTATGTAACCGTCAGGAGCAGTGACATCCCGCAATGCAGCAGAAAACAATCATTTGTAGGTCAACGAACCAGCTCTTTTGTTCTGTCCTTTTGCTACCAGGTGGCCAAGCAGTGTCGTTGTTCATATAGTTCAACTTGATACATGTCCCGAGGATCTGATGGTCCAGAACAGCGCTTCCGACGGCTCTGTTACTCGGCTCTTTGTCGACGGCGTGTCGTGATTGTGAGACGTTGTATGGAATAAAAAGACAACGATGATGGTGTTTCATCCGTCCTTGCGCCCGGACCTCTTTGAGACGACGCATATGCTCGGCGCGCGAGCGGCCGAACCTCGATCGCGTCACCCTACGGTACCTGTCTTTCCCCTCGGTTGTTTAACATGAATGAGAATCTCCCGACGCAGCATTCTTTTTGTTATCGCGTGTAATTGCATGGTGCATATTGACATCATGGCTCATGGACAATGGACAGCTCAATCATTCTATCCAATGCCAACGGGCATTTCTATTTGACAACGCCGACGATGGGTCTCGTAGTAGATGTTCCGACCGGCTAAATTCGACCATGTCTCTCAGCTGCTGAAATGAGGCTTGAAGATGCACTATCGCATCTCATCAAGATAGTATACCTTCGCACAATCAAGAGGAAGATCAATAAATAAATCAGCTGTTCGCTGTCTGTCATGTCAATTGGTGGCAAAGATATTCCGATCCGAATATTGATGTACTTCTGCTGCTGGCTGCCTGCTCTCGTACCCCCACCCAGGCCAGTACTACCTGCCATTATTTGCTTTGGCCTCTTACCATGCATGATCCTCCATTATCGTGTTTGACCATGATATTGATTCATAAATCACGTTGAACCCTTTTTGCCGTTCGGTTCATCACCTCTCTCACATCTCCTTACGGGTGCCAATGATGAACAGTTTGAGATGTCTACTAGTGTCAAGCCTTCCGTTGTTTTCTTTTTATTGTTGTTCCTTCAGCAAATCTCAAGTCTTTTTCTGGTGTAATAACCTTTCTCTCCCTGTTGCTCATTGTTCATTGTTTATGACACAGGCAACTACTAGTTGCAATCAAATAGCTTGTATAAGTAAAGCACTCCACCATCATCCGCCGTAATGAGTTTTTACTTCTTGTTGCTCGTTGATTTTTTGGTCTCCTCGGTTCACTGCAAGCGCCTGAATTCACAACCTCTTTTGAGTGGCTAACTACTGGCTATCAGGCGAGGCTTCAACCGCTAATTATTCCTTCTTCAGCTGTTTACATATGTTAGCTACCATGGTTCAACCGTTTAACCGCCGCTGGTCATCAGTAACCAGTGGCAGAGTTGTGGTTTTTGTTGTACCAATACCAACAAGCCCTTTCTTACGCCTTAAAAGGAGGAAAAGCTAGAGTTGTTGCATTGCTAGCCATTAAGTCTCTGAGAAAGATATCTTAGCCATGTAAAGACAACATTTTGTACATAGATGCAATGCGTCAAAACGCATGAATGGCAAATGATTGAAATGAAAATCAAGTTACAGACAGATTATACCAATGACTAAACCTTATTGATAACCAGTGACACTAAATTCCTGCGAATCTATCTTCAGATCACGCTCAATCAAGCGCTGTCTATTGACGACTCAGGTTTTGCATTTGAACCAGCTCATACTGCAAAAATTAGTCACCGCCCGTGAATGAAAATGGACAGATGAACACTCACATAGCCACCCTTCTTGGCCAAAAGCTCCTGATGTGTTCCATGCTCGGCTACCCTGCCTTCAGAGAAGTAGTAAATCCGGTCAGAATGTTGAATTGACGACAAACGATGAGCAATCGCAATGGTTGTTCTACCCTTGGCTGCCTTATCAAGTGCCTCCTGAACGACCTTTTCTGACTGACTGTCGAGTGCGGACGTAGCTTCGTCAAGGAGCAAGACTTTAGGGTTTCGAATGAGAGCACGGGCGATAGCGATACGTTGCTTTTGACCACCAGAAAGCTGAGAGCCTTTCCCACCCACTTCGGTGTCAAAACCATCTGGCAAGGACACGATAAAGTCGTACTAAAGCAGAAGTTAGTATTGCTCGTCCATAGCGGACGTTAAACTCACAATATTGGCATCCTTGCAGGCAGCATCAATCTCATCCTGAGTCACCTCCTCTATGGGCTTGTTCGCGCCCAAAAGAATATTAAACCTAATTGTACCCGCGTAAAGGGTCTAAGAAGGAATTCAGCAACGTCCTTACCTGTTAGCTCATTACTTACAGGTTCTTGAGAAACGAGGGAGATCTGGCTACGGTAACTCGCCAAGTTGAGCTCCTTAATATCGATGCCATCCAAAGTCACACGGCCAGCCAAAGGGTCGTAGAACCTCTCCAGCATTTGAATAGTGGTAGACTTTCCACAACCGGAAGGACCAACGAGTGCCACACTTAAAAAGAGTTAGAAAATCAAAAGATTCTGCAGTCGAGCTGACTTACTAAGTGCCGGCAGGAACATCAATAGTCAAATTCCTCAGTACTCTCACTCCCGGCCTGGTAGGATACCTGAAGTGAACGCCTTCAATTCGCACATGACCAACGACGTGCTTGTGATCAAGCACCTTCCCTTCATTAGATTCAGCATTGATAGCCGGTTCATTGTCGATGCTTCGGAAGATGGAGGCGGCCGAGGAATTGGCCTTGGACGCATCCGGGACGAAGGTGAAGACATTTCCAGCTTGAATAGACGCAAAGACCTAGAAAAATTTAGCGTCAAGGAGTGGGTTCACAGAATAAACACTTACAATGGAGTTCAAGACAGTATAGAAACTAGCAGTGGAGTATTTGGCATCGATGATCCATAATGCGCCAATGTAGAAGACCAGAGCAATGATACAGAAAGTCAAACCCTGACTCGCCGCAAAGAGACACTGGGATTTAATAGAAGTACGGCTGATTTTTCTGTAAGCAGGATCCTGATGTAAACTTAAGCACTCACAAATTTAATTTCATAGGAGCTTTAAGAGCTTCAGAATAGATTCTCCTTACATCCTTCTCCCTGGTAAGACTGGCTACTGTCTTAACGGCTCCAGCAGCTTCACTGGCAAGATGTGCACTAGCGGCATGGAGCTTCTTCATACGTTGGTCCTTGAGTACAACGACCTTGAGACGAATATAACCTCCAGAGACAAGGATGGGGATACAAGCGATACCGATCAGAGCGAGAACTACCTCAAAACGTTAGATTGTTAGACAGTGCTTGGTAAAGTAACGTACGAGGACCGTAGCACAAGCCGATAATACAACCACCGATGAGAGTGGCGCAGGACTGGACGACTGTACCCAAAGTAGGCCCAAACAGACCTTGCACCTTCTGAGGTTGATCGGCAAGGTTGGATGTGACGGCACCAGTCTTGAATAATATCAGCACCCCCGGCAAAAGCAAAAAAAAAGGAGAGTCACTTACAGAGTTGCGTTCCTCGTCGAACCATTCGATGTCATGTCGCAAAGTAGCAGTGAACAACTTTTTTCTCAAGACACCGTTCAAATCCCAACCGGCGCGAGAGAAGCCGGCACTTTGGAAGAAGATGACAAATGCAGCCGCAAGAGCAGTGATAAAGTACCACAGGCTGATGCCATGGGTTAGCTAATGCAATTTAAAAAGAAGGCAAGACCACTTACGCACTGCGACTGAGAGCATGTCGAAGTTCGGCAGGATCTTGAATCTCAAAGTCGGAGAGGGCTTTGCCAAAGAGGATGGCCAAAGAAGGATAAACCATGCCTGCGCAGATGGCGGCGATAAACGCTAAAACAGAAGATTCAGCAATTTGATATTGTCAAATCCTATGAGCGGCCATTCTCACCTATGATGTATATAAATTTATCGGCGGAATTCATCCTCAACAGCCTGGCATACAGACCAAAGCTTGAAGGTATCTTGTCCTCACCTGCGACTTCCTCCGCCCTCTTGGCTTGGATGTCGTCCATGGCGATACTGGCCAAAGACCTTCCAGTCACTGCGCGATGAAGCTGTTTGTCTTTTTCTTGCATAGGCGAAGAACCGCCAATGAAAACGGCATCGTCAGGGTCCTCGATATCGTCATCCACCTGGAGGGCTTCAGCAGCAGCTTCTTGAGCAAGTTTTTGATTGTTGACAAGTTGTGCGTACTATAGCGAAGTAAGCATTAGCAGGTATATGGGGCATAAAAGGCAAAAAAAAAAAAAATAGCTCACAGGACCGTTTTCGTTGGCGAGAAGATCGTTGTGAGAACCCTGCTCCAGTACTTCGCCACCACCCATCACGTAAATTCTGTCGGCATCTCGAATGGTACTAAAAACATGAATGAGAATGATTCTAATCAGCAACAAAGAACGCTTACGATAACCTATGAGCAATGGTGATAGTAGTCCTGCCTCGCGAGGCCTTGTCCAAAGCATCTTGCACAATACCTTCGCTCTGAGTGTCAAGAGCAGAGGTAGCTTCGTCCAACAACAAAATCCTAGGGTCGGAAACGATAGCACGAGCAATCGCAACTCGCTGCTTCTGACCACCAGATAACAGCATACCGCGCTCACCAACCATGGTATCATAACCTTGCGGAAGTTTCATGATAAAATTATGGGCGTTGGCATCGACACAAGCCTTCTTCACAAGCTCAAATTTTTCCTCGAGAGAGGCATTCTCATATCTGGAGCCGATGAGACCGTGTTCGACGTTACCGCGGACGGTGGTACCGAAAAGAGTGGGTTCCTGAGATACAAGACCTATACAAAACTGTCAGGATACGGGCCTCATAGGAGTCAGCCATACGTACCAATCTGTTGACGAAGCCAATTGAGGTTAAGCGACCTGATATCTCTACCGTCAAGCTTCACAACACCACTAACGGGGTCGTAAAACCTCTCAATAAGAGAAACGACAGTACTCTTTCCGCTTCCACTAGCTCCGACGAGAGCGAAAGTCTTACCGGCTTCAAACGTAGTAGTGAAGCCCTTCAAGATAGGAATGCTGGGTCGGGACGGATAATGGAACTTGACATTTTCAAAGCTAATCTCACCGCGAAGGCCATCGGGCTTGAAACCTTCCTCGCTGGCGGAATCAATGGCGGGTACACGGTCGATAGTTGCGAAAAGCTTGGCAGCAGCGCCTCGCGCTTTGGTGACAGCAGCCAACTCGGGAGCAAGCATCGCCATGGAGAAGGAACCAATGAGGATGGACATGAAAACGTTGATGACGATACCGGAGTCGGCTTGGCCGTTACTGACGAGAATGCCACCGTAGAAGAAGGCGAGGGCATAAGCGGCGTAGATGACGAAGACTGTAATTATCATAAGCGAAAATGTAGGGATGTAGAGGTGAACGGCGCTTACACATGATGCTCAAACCAAAGCCTTCAAAGATGGAGCCTTTTCTACCGACAATCTTGCTCTGCTCAATGTGATCGGCAAATTTGTCACCCAAGATCTTTTCCTTGCCAAAAGCCTGAACAGTCCTGATACTTCCTATGACCTCTTCTGCCAAGCTGCCCGCTTTCGCGATGTGATCAAGAGCCGCAGTCCCATATTTGGCCATGGCCGTCATCATAATACCGCCGCAGAGCATGATGACTGGCAGGATGGAAACAAGAGCGCCCGCAAGACGAGGTGACCGGACAAAAGCTAGAACAAAACCGCAGACAAAAGTACCAGCATATTGGAATACGAGAGCGACCTTTTCAGATGTTCCCTCTTGGACAAGGTGACAATCGGTCTGAATGCGAGTGGCGACTTCTCCGGCGCCCAGATCATCAAAGTAGGCAATCTACATTCACGTCAAGCTCGTCTCACTTGATTTGAGAACAAGCTTACCTCCTGTCTAAGCACTGCAGCCAAGTAACGCTCTCTAATCCTTTTAGAGTTGAGCTCGCCAGTAACATTCCAGATGAACATGTAAAGCCAAGTCGCTAGAAACATTCCAATGCCAATGGCCATCAGATAAAGGGCATTGTGGCCAGATTGAGTCTTGAGATCATCTTTGGCTGCTTGTAAAGCCGCAGACGTCTCGGGAGTAAGTCCCCCTTGGGATATTTGGTTCGCAATGACAGCATAATTCGTGAAAGACGTGGTTAATCGACCTGCAAATTGATCACGTCAGCCACTACAAACCTAGCGAGAGAGGCTTGATTTTTTACCGAATATTAAAGTCATTAAAGGTTGGCAAGATCCGGCTGCAACGGCAAGCACAAGGCCCAAGACCATGGCAATGATCTCAAGAGGTGCAGCGAACCTGAAGAGGGCAAAGAACGAAACTGGAGGAAGAACACTGGCCTCCTTCTCTTTTTCTTTATTTTTTCTCTCTTCCTCTTCTTTTTTCTTTCGAGATTTGAGGAAGTCGAACTTGCTTTTCTTGTATGGATGTGATTTTGAGAAAGCATTGGAGATTGGCTTCTCTAACGGAGAGTTGCGGAGAGTGTCAGAGGAAGCGGCGATAGAGGAGCGGCTAATCTTTCCTTCGGCTGCCGACGAAACGCGACCAACGCTGATTGGGACAGTGGGTGCTCCGACATTAGGTGCAGTGGCTGTTGGGTAAGGTATACCAGAGTTCACAGCATGAGCATCGTGGGCAAGAGCATCCTTCTCGGAGTCGATGACTTTTTCGTCACGGCGGGCTTGAAGATGGTCGGGGCCGGCTGCAGCCGCAGTGAGTCCTGGAGAAGCAGACATTCGTAGCGCTTCGGTAATGGGTAGGTGAATTTACCAATTGAGTGGGGTGTACTTTGCAGGTATGTTGTATCAAATTCAGTGTGTTGATAGGAAAGGAAGAGATGGAGTTGTGTAAGAGCTGCGAAATGCAATGTCAACGGTTGGTGGTTTGTTTTTGGCCAGAAAATGCCCGGGATGGAGTAGTGACGCGGCGACCTCGGCTGGCGGCTGACGGAAACTGTGAGCATGTGTCTGCACCGAGGAGCCTTACTTTCTCTTTTCACTCACCGATTTTATCTCTTCTGCTTGTGTTTTTCGGGAAATGGTGGCACAAGGGGCGGATGTACAGTAGCAAAAAGGAAGGAAGAGAGGGGCGGACGGTGTATCAAAACGCCACTCGTATTCATATACGGCAAAAAGTACGGCGCCCGATCTGCCGATGGACAAGCGGCCGTCGGGCTGGCGACAGCGTGCTTAAGATTCCGAAAACAAATTTAAAGGAAAAGGACAGCCGGGCAGGGAACCGCGAGCCCGCAAGGAGCATCATGCAGCAGGGAGTACGCAGCAAAGGTAATCCTCAGCCACAGATCACGGCGACATCCCGTAGAAAAGAGGCTGTTTTTTTAATTTTTTTACATGCTGCGCCGGCGCCAAGCGGCGGTCCAGGCTTACGTCCCCCGCTCGGCACAAAGGTCGTGCTTGGGCACCCGTCAGATAAGATAAAAAATTGATCTGCCCGATGTCTGCATGGGAATTATGCATTTTTGCATGTCCGTTCCTTTCTCCTTCCTCCGCCTTACTCATCACTTGTTCAAGTTCAAATAAAGTACTTTGCGGATATGTCAGACGCACTCCTTAAAAGCTTTCCCTCCGCCACCTTGACCTGAATGATGTACTGATACGGGCTGCTCGTACTTGCATTGAACTCTTCAACTTCGTTCCACTGCTTTTTTGCCACCTACGCATTTTAGCTGCTATTTTCCTCTTACACCAGTCTTACGTCCAAGATACCTTTCCCTCTTACCCCCCTTTCTCTCCTATTACAATATCTTGACAGCTGAGTTAAATTACTGCTTGTGAACATCTCAGAGCTTTTGTTCCTGCACTGAACAACAGAAGTGGAACATCAAAACCAAAATCTTAGGAGGTCGAGGGTAATTTTGAAGACCCGCTACGCAAGCGACAAGACATATGGGTACAAATCTTGCAGTATAGCGAGTTTCCATCAAATGTCATTATTATTCTATCTGCGATACGTGCATTCAGCAATCTGATCGTATTTTTACTAAATGATTGTCGTCTTATGGGCTATCACTTGTGCGATGCCCGCGAATATTACCTGGACGGATCGAATCGCATCTTATCACCGGTCGACGTATCCCGCCGTATCATCGTAAACCATCATCGCCAGATCAAGTCGCCGTATGCAGCTGCACAGGAAGGGAAGGGTCACAGATGTATAATGATATTTTTTTGCATATCCAAGTGACACGTTGCATTCTTCCATACAATGGATTCCTCGACCAAAATATGGAACATATGCTCAGACGAAAGAACATTGAGAGCCCAAACTGAAGCTGCGTACTAGTACATTTCTTGCTTTTTTTTCCTTCTCTCTTATCCTCTTATGCCCTCGCGCATGTGACACGTCCCGCTACATCTGTTTCCGTCTACAAGAAAATTAAGCAGAGCCGGTAACCTTTTGCTTGACTGTGAATAGGGGGTCAGCCTTCAGGCAAAATCCATCAAACAGAGCTGAAACTCACCTTCTTCGACAATTTGGGGGTCAGCGATGGAAGAAAGATCTCCCAATTGGTCACCCTCGCCAGCGACAATCTTTCGGAGAACTCGACGCATGATCTTTCCTGATCGGGTCTTGGGGAGATCGGAAACAAGGTACTATAACAATCATCAGTATAAACTTTTTCGGCTGGATGGCTACACTTACAATCTTCTTGGGAGCGGCAAAGGGACCAATAACCTTCCTAACCTGGATAGCCAACTCCTTGCTAAGGTCGGCCTCCTTGGTAGCCTTTAGATCAAACTCGGGCTTCATGGTAACGAAAGCGTAAACAGCCTGACCAGTAAGGTCATCAGCGCATCCAACAACGGCAGTCTCGGCGACACCCTTGTGAAGGATAAGGGCAGACTCGACCTCGGCCGTGGAAAGTCGGTGACCAGACACGTTGATAACATCATCAACTCGTCCCTTGATCCACATGTAACCATCATAGTCTCGGGCAGCACCATCACCAAAGAAGAAGTAGCCGGGGTAAGGCTTCATGTAAGTCTCAAGATACCTCTTGTGGTCCCTGTAGACAGTCCTGGCAATACTGGGCCATGGCCTCCTGGCAACGAGAACACCCTCTACATCGTTACCCTCCAAGACCTGACCAGTTTGAGGGTCAATGATGTCAACATCCATACCGAAGAAGGGGAAAGTGGCAGAACCGGGCTTGGTGGAGATGGCTCCAGGGAGAGGAGCAATAGAAATAGAACCAGTCTCGGTCATCCAGTATGTGTCAACAATGGCACATTGATTCTTGCCCGCAAAGTCATTGTACCAATGCCAAGCCTCGGGGTTGATGGGCTCACCAACAGAGCCCAAAACTCGGAGAGAGCTGAGATCGTGGTTCTTCACGTGGTCCTCGCCCATACGTCTTAACAATCGGATCGCAGTGGGCGCAGTGTAGAGCTGAGTGGCTTTCCACTTGTCAACAAAGTCCCAGTATCTGGATGGTGTGGGATAGACGGGGGTGGATTCAAAGACGGCGGTGGTGATGCCGTTGGCGAGAGGGCCGTAGATGATGTAACTGTGACCCGTAATCCATCCGATATCGGCCATACAGGCGAATCGGTCATCAGGATGAGCGTCAAAGACGTACTTGAGGGTAAGGGCGGTGCCGAGGAGGTAACCAGCAGTGGAGTGGACAACACCCTTCGGCTTACCGGTGGAACCAGAGGTCTACGAAGTGTTAGTCCCAAAACTTCATTGAAAGTTAAAAAACTGGAAAGCTAGAAAACAAACTCACGTAGAGGATGAAGAGAGGATCCTCGGAAGCCATCCTCTCGCAAGGACAGTAAGCGGGCATCTTGGCACACTCTTCGTCCCACCATTTGTCACGGCCCTCAGTCATGGGGACCTTGTTGCCGGTTCGTCGAAGAACGAGAACGTTCTCAACAAGGGGGCATTGCTGGAGAGCGGCATCGACGACTGAAAGATGTAAGTTGGAATTTTTAAAAGAAAACAAATGGACCCACTCTGCTTGGTAGCAATAGTCTTACCACCTCGTCGACCCTCGCTATAACATCATTAGCTTTATTCGCTGGTAACTTGTTCAAATTCAACCTACTCAGTGGTGATCAAAACCTTGCATTCACAATCATTGACCCTATCCCTCAAACTCTCGGCACTAAAACCGGCAAAGACAGCAGAGTGGATGGCACCGATTCTGGCACAAGCAAGGAACGCAGCAGCGGCTTGCCAAGTCATGGGAAGACTTAATGTAGCTTGTCAGCTATTAAGACTCGATTTAAAAAATCTAATTTTCTGGCCGCAACTCACTAGATGGACACAGCGTCACCCTTCTTCACACCGTAGCTCTTGAGGACGTTGGCAACTCGGCAAGTCTCCTGCATGAGCTCCTCGTAAGAGACCTCACGGGACTCGGAAGGCTCGTCAGCCTCGTAGATGATGGCGGTCTTTTTGGGGTTCTTGTAGTAGTGTCGGTCAAGACAGTTGTAGGCGGCGTTCAAGGTACCTTCGGGGCTGCGAAGTCATCAGTCAACTCATCCATACCCAGAGCATTTCGACACTTCACTCACAACCACTGAACGTCGCCATGCTCAAAGCCACCGGCCCTGACAGTCTTAAAGTCGTCGTACCAATCAAGAGTTTCCCTGGCCTTTGCGGCCCACCACTCATCACTATTGGGACCAACAGTCTTGGCCCATTCCTTGACGTAGGACTCGTAGTTAGGACCGATGTGAGGCTTCGGGCGGCCTTCCTTCCCCTGCATTCGGGGAGGGGGAGCGAAGAGGTCCTCAGACTCGGGGACGGAGTCGGGGAGAGGGTGGACGTGGTGGACGCCGGGTGCGACTTCTGTCTTGCCCATGTTGACTACTGAGATATGGATGTTGCGTAGAGCACGTGTACGAAAGAAAGTTAAGATGTGCTGTGTGCGGCGGAATTAATTGTTGGGGAAACGGGGACGGTTGTCAGCGGAAAGTGGCTTGATCCGTTCGGGATCGGGGGGCTTACCCTTCGTATTGGTATTTCGCCGGTCTCCTATAGGTTGCGTAATAGTACTTGTAATGCTGCTGCGGGTGTCACTTCTGATACTTCTGGGTGTTCTTTGCTACAACGTATGCCTGAATACAACTTGGGGATTTGCAAGCTGCAGCTCGCTCAAAAATTCTGGTGTTCTTATAGCCAGTCGCATTCCCAGTATTTCCACCCCGGGCCCATCAACCGGCAGTTGATACAACCGTCAGCAGATCGTGTATCCGGTAAAAATCCATTACCGGCCCGTCCATTTCCTGCTTCACCTGCCCCAATTCGCCCCTTTCCATATTTCATTAGCCCTGGATATCAAATAGCCGATCTCGCAATATCCTCGATCACATCCATCAATTAGCCTATTATCAAGCTTGCACCTATTTGGACAGCGCCCCCGCGGTATAGCGCCTAGTGACACATCCTCAGCTTCCGTTATCAAAGGCGCGGGCGCATACGGGCGACTATCAACGTCTGTATTTTCATCAGGCTTGATTGGATTTAACCGAGTAAAGCCGGGTTGGGCTGTTTGGCTCATGTAAAGATAATTTGTGAGGTGAGGAAGAGGATACATGGGCTATAACAGCCTAAATTAACTGGGTATGAAGTGTAGTATTGGGCCAAATGAGGATTGACCGAAGAAGCCGCCGAGTGGGGACCGAATCGCAAACACATATCCCCAACTCCCTTCTATACCTTCTCGATTTATGATGGAACTGTTAGCATCTAATACGTGTAAGAAGGTCGACTGCTTTGATAACTGAATCCCTTTTAATACATGCCATACTCATCCTGTCCCCAGTCATCTTCCGTGATGTTCACCCACGCCAGGTAAATCAGTGTCATTGATACTATCTCGAGAAAAGTGGTGATAAACGCAGAGTTGACTTTTCCGTTCGAGGCCTACGTATCACTGTTAGAAGCGAGCGAAATGGGTGATAACCAAGGAGCGCCTACGTTGCAAAGAGGTTGGGATGTCAGGAAGAAAATGAGTTGTGCTGCAACGAGGAAGGCAAAAGAAGCTAGATATAAAACTGCGACCAGTAAGTATCTCTGCTGACTGGCGGGGATTCTTCGTCTTACTCGCAGGCTTTCTCTCATCCAATACCTTGATCACAATATACAACATGATGAGGATGTAGAGGACTGAGAAGCTATACGCACTCTTCTTAGCAATTACCGGCTCCCAAGATACTACGACTTACGCTGCTGGCAATATCAACGAGAACACAAATAACGCGGTGCCTTTCAAATTCTCCACATCCGCTGTGGAAGTCAAGTGGAATGCCTGACTCCAGTGCAGACCTGTGTCGAGGGAGATATAAAGGGTGGCGACGAAGAAAAGTATACTGAAAATTGAAAGTGGCGCCAGTGCTGCTGCTGTTCCATCCCTACGTCTCTTATCAGCACTGCCCCGCCTCATCACTTGATAATTTGTACACCCACTCGACTACCTGGGTAGCAATCAAAGCGTTCCCTAACAAAAGCCAAAAGAAAACCACGATAATGGCAATATGGATCGCACTGACGACAACTAGGCCTTTTGACCCTTGCTTGAGGAGGGAGGTCATGGTTACGATTTGGAGAGCTGAGCGAACACCGAAAGCGACGAATAATAAACGAAGTTCAGCCCGTCCGACGGCCGCCCATCTTCGAGAGGCCCGGAAAGCGAACAGTGAGGCAATTAAGACTGCCAAGGCTGAAAGAACGATAAGGGCTGGGGTGCGATATGGTGAGCAGCATATGACAAGTACGGAGAATAACAACTAACCTATATCTCCAGAAGATTCTCTTTGCCCTATCCGGGCTATCTCGCAACTTGACCCCACACCTGTTCCTGCTTCCCCTTTAGCTGCGAGTACGGTCAGATCTTCGTTCGAATTTCGTCCCGTCTGTTGATTGTCTAGTCAGCGAGTATATCCAAATCTTGTATGCAACGTACGATATTGTAGTGGCTGAAGAAAGTCGAGCTTTCGGGGAAAAGGGTAGTGAGGAATGGAGTATCATTTTCGAACAGTTGGAAGAAAAATAAGTTGCACTGTGGCAATACGGTATGTGAGCCTGACGAGAGTTTCAGTTTGTTGACAGGCCCATATTCTAATTTTGGTGACCCACATATCCACCCAAAAGAGCCGAATGGTTCTGGCATGTTGCTAGCTAACTCTTCTCTGACAGATAATGTGTGCCCCTTGAGCGTCTTTCGGTAGTTGCTTGCGCTTGGGTTGCCGTTGGTCTGAACCTATTAACCAGTAGTTTGTAGAGCGCTGACCTCTTATAATGGTTTGTCGTCAGGTAGTCGTTAGAAATCGTTTGAGATCAGCTTCCAGAGCTAAGAGTTGAGTGTGTGGTCTTTAGTGGTGAAAGAGGAGTGACTGACTGCTGGCGTTAAGAGCCGGTAAAAATGAAGAAGAGGATGGTAAAGGAGCTGTCAATTTGTAAGTGATGTGCTCCTCAAAATGTATGCACGTCCGTAACAACATCCTCCAGCAGTGCACACAAGGTGTCTGTGCGCAAGGAACCATTAGTAAGCGTCGGTATCGCCGACTACAGAAGGTGGAGAGTTCTCGTGGAGAACCTTGCTTGATCTTTGTTGAATGGCGCCGCTATACAATGATAGTCGAGCCATTCTCCATTCTAATCGAGTGGCAAATCTTGTATGTAGAGTGTGGAGCGGTGAAATCGACAAAAGATGACCATTAGAAGCGGAGGACGAAGAAAGAAGGAATGCCGTGCAAAGATTGCGGCTACCGTCCTTCGAGATTGCTTGATCTCCTTCAACCAATCTTCTGCTTCTTACTGCATAATCTCTTTCAGGGCTTGCCAGAGATAAGCATATGTATGCCAGTGATAGAATTATCTATAGGCTAAACGACTTGTTGGCGAAAAGGCGACTAACTTACCACAACTCAACAACAACATGATATCTCGAGCTAAGAGCATTACTTTTCATGCTATGAGGTCATCACGCACCAGAAGGGGAAAGGTGAAACGGCACTACTACTGGATGACCCGTTTCATTTGACTCCAATTCCCAGGATCCCATGAGTAAGGGAGACTGACCAGCTCTCAGCAGCGCCGGCGGCACTGATGGACGGCTCGCCATGGCGTCAGGTTAAAGTTTCATGCAACAAAATACCCATCCCAATCTCAACTTACAGAAAAGCCCGAAAGATAAAAGGCATCTTCTGCAGCATCTTCGTCAGACACCCTCCTCCTCCGTCGTCTGGTTTTCCGTTCTCTTGGCTTTTGGCGAGAACGTTTGGCGATCCTGGCGCTGAACGCGTCGAGCCCCTGAGACAAAAATCAAAAGCCTCTGCCACTACTCCCAACGTGTACCCGCAAACGCGTCTGCCAGGGAAGTTTAATCCGCGGTCCTCCCTGAGAGGTCCGACGCGCGTGTTATTTCAAAAAGCTCCTGGCGCATTCGCCTCAATTTCTTCGTTTAGACCGTCCATTTAGAGCCCGACGCAGCGATTATAGCTCCCTACGGACAGTCCACATAGGATTGTTGGCGAGCAATACAAACCTGATGCCGAGAATCAAATCCCTGCCCAGAGCCGCATTAAGAAGTGGTGCAAGCAGCGTGACTGAGTGGTGAATCATGATGTTTTTGCGGCGGACAATAAGGTCATCGTCGCGTTTGGATGCAATTCTCTCCTCTTTCTCCAATTATTCTCTTCCCTTTTCATCCATCTTCTATTTCACACATCCATCCTTCACGTCGTCTCCTCCTTCCCCTCCACCTCCGACCGACATTCTTCCACCACCGAACTCTACAGACAGTCCTTTAACGCTAGTTGCACTGCGTGCACGAGCCTCTGCCTTTGGCCTTTTACCATCAAATTCCTCAAGCACCCCTGTAACTTGTTATAAACAGGTGAGTCCTCTTTTTAGTTTGCCTTTTCCTCTTCTTCTCCATTCTTTCTTCTTCCTTCCTTCTCCATCCTCTTTCAAGCTGCCCCCGTCCCCTGTGCCATCCCCCATCGCGCCTTTCTCCCAAGCAGCGCCCAATTCTCCCTTTGCCTGGCATTATCCATGATATTACGATCCAACGTTACGAAAAAGATTTAGCATTGTTTCCCATCATCAGGATCGCTCACGTCTTTAACGTCTGATAGTTACGACCCACATTCATTCTTTATCACGATTCGTTCAAGCGAAAATCACAAAACAACCTTTTAACCCTATAAACGAGGCTGGTACTCGTCTGTCTACCATCGATCATGTTTGCCTTTACCTATATCGCCGCTCTCTTATCCCTTATCTCTGTCCTCCCCTCAGCACTCGCCGGTCCGACTGCTGGAACTACCTACGCCATTTCTCCTAATCAACACCCTTCCATGTGTCTCGCCCCTGCCCATGGTTGGGAAGGGACAGATGTTGTGCTTAAGGACTGTGACGAGGATGACACCACCTGGTTGTGGACTGGCCAGTCGTTTCAGAACACGGCGACCAACTTCTGCATTGATATCCGAGACTCCGGAGCGTGGTCAGGAAACAAGGCTCAGGTTTGGGGCTGTTTCTCTTACAACACCAACCAGCAGTTCAGTGTTGAGGAATCTATGATTCATTGGAACGGCTTTTGCTGGGATTTGACAGATGGAAGCTCTTCGGCTGGTACGAAGCTTCAGATCTGGAGCTGTTACAGCTACAACGACAATCAGCAATGGACGTTTACAGAGATAGAAGAGGTGGATGAGTGCGATGCCAGTAAGTTATTTTCTCTTGACATTCAAGTGTTTATCAAGTCTAATGGTCGACGCAGCGTCGATCACGGAAACAGCCACCATCATGTCGACTTCTACTGCTTCTGTCTCTGATCTTTCTACCTCCACTGCCTCTGCGTCTGCATCAAACATCACTGAAGCTGTCACCGCTTCCGAATCTCTCACCGCGTCAGCTACCGATTCTGATTATCAGGTCAACCCCCCTGCCTCTGCGATTGAGTCTGCCTACGAGTCCATCAACGCTACTGCTTCTGTTGCCGAGTCGGGCTACGAATCCATCAACGCGACCGCCTCTGCTACTCTCTCTGCTTCTGATACACTCTCCGCCGAGACGTCTACAGCCACCAATAGCAGCATCGGTGAGGGTCTTTGGTCCCCACACAAATCTTCTTCCGTCTCCTCCGATGATTGGTCTTCCGAAACTGCTACCGATTCCAACACCAAGTGGTGGGCTACTTCCACTAGTTCCGACTCCTGGGCGTCTGCCACCGCCTCTGCTTCCAACCCTTGGCAGAATGCTTCCCAATCTGACTCCTGGAACTCCACCAGCACAGCGTCTAACCCCTGGGAGACTGCTGTTTCTTCTTCTCAGGCCTGGAATGAGACTTCCACCGACTCTTGGGGTGCCTCTGCTACTGCCACTGCTACCACATCTGATTCTTACGGGAATGCCACTTCTACTTCCGCGTCTTCTGCCATCACTGCCACCGCTACTGTTGGCACCATCTCTTCTGGCTACCTCCAGACTAGCGGCACCAAAATTGTCGACTCTGACGGCAACGAGGTGATCCTCCGCGGTACCAACATTGGTGGCTGGCTCGTCCTTGAAGACTGGATGTGTGGTATTACGGACAATTCTGGAACTTCTGATCGATTCTCACTCAGCACTCTCGAGAACCGATTTGGTACCGACCAGGCCAGAACTCTTGTTGAGGCTTGGGCTGAGAACTGGCTGACCACTAATGACTTTGACGAGCTCGCCGCCATTGGGTTCAACGTCATACGTCTCCCTTTCTCTTTCCGAACTGTCCAGAATGCCGATGGCTCGTGGAGAGACGACGCCTTCACCCGTATGGACTGGGCTATCGCTGAGGCCAAGGCTCGGGGTATCTACACCATTGTCGACTTCCACATGTGGCCTGGCCAGGAGGCTGACTACTCTGCCATCTCTGAAAACACCGATGAAGGACAGAGTCAGCGAGACGCTGTTGGTGAAATCTGGAAGAAGGTTGCTACCCATTATCTCGGCGAGAGCAGCATCTGTGCCTTTGATGTTATTAACGAACCTACTGGTTCTTACGGCGACTACCTCCAGCAGGATCTTTACAAGGCTGTAAGGTCTGTTGATTCTGACCGTATCATCATCGTGAGTGCTTCAATGACTAGATACGAGTATTCATTAACATTGTCCCAGCACGAGTCAATCTCTACCGACCCCTCTACCTATGGCTGGACCAATGTCATCTACTCTCTTCACGAGTACGACATGATGGGCTCCGACTTGTCATCCAACAAGGCCACCTGGGCTAATGGTGTTCAAGCTTATATTGACTTGTGGCACGGCTATAATATCCCCTTCATGCTTGCCGAGTTCATGGCCGACGGGTAAGCTGAGAAATGCTAATTAGACACATGGACGTCGCTAACAATATAACAGTGAAACCCTTGACTTCATGCTCAACTCCATGAACTCTCAAGGCATTTCATGGCTCACATGGGCTCACTCTACCGTCAACATGGGACGGTGGGGTATTTGGAACCATGAAGCTTTCAACGTTGATGTTTCTTCCGACTCTTACGACACCATTTATAACACCTGGACCAACATGCCCAGCACTTTCCACACCAGCATTTACGACCAAATGAAAGCTGCCGCTACTGGCTCTACAAACGTCAGCAGGAAGCGAGATCTCGCCCCTGCTGCGAGAACTACCAAGCGTCTCCATGGTAGCCATGGCGGTAGGTCAAGAAGAAATGGTGTCGCCCACGCTGTTAGGGGTGCTGCTGGTGTCTCAATATAAGCGAGAGGGAGTCGCTTCTTATTTTCATCCATCTATGAGAGAGCATTTTCTTCATTCACGACATGATCTGTTTTATTATCTAGGGTTTATAGAAACGCATTGTTTAGCATTTTTTGTTTGTTACTTAGGTTTTCATACTTTCCTCCCATTTCGCTCTATTCACGGCGCTTGTCTTGCACCGCGTGCAAAGCAGAGCAGTATCGAGGAGAAGTTGGGATCGTGTAGAACACGTTGGATGTACCTCAGGGATATCTTTTTTATAAATACTTCGATTACTCTGATACGTACGGGCTACGGCGACAGAGGTCTCTTTGATAGGACTGTTGGGCCCTGCTGCGCAGGCGCTACGTACTTGTAAGACGTAGACGTCCATAGATCCGGATCTATGCACCACCCTATCCTGTGATTGAGCACGAAATGCATATTCGACACGTACGTTTCAAATATAAATTTCCTAATTTTTCCTTTTACCTTATATCCTGTCGCGCCTTATCTTATTTTGATTCCGTTTCCTTATTTTGTATGGGGAAAATTAGTGGGGGCGGATTAGATTAACAGCGTGCATCTGAGGTCGTCCTTACCTTATTCACTCTGCTAATCAAATTTCGCACGCGATTTCCACATGTTTCGCACATGGATGTCTGGAGAAGATCGAGAATTTCGGGACCACAAATTTCGTCCTCGTCCCTGATTGGCCGGCATTGCACCCATGCATATCCCAGCTGCCCTGCATCTCAAAAAGGTAAGTTCAAATATAAATTAGAATCCCCATACATATTTGATGGCGGTGGTTCACGCAAAAATAAGATAGGCGGAAGTCGAAAAAATAAGGGAATTGATATTTGAAACGTACTACTATCAACGCAACTGACGTTATATAGAAGAGTTACATATACAGATCATTTGATCCATTCCTCCAACTTTGTTTCCCATTCTTCTCCATTTCTTCCGAGGATAATCCCACCAACGGACTCGACAGCTTCGAAAGTTTTGCCTTCACACTCGGGAGAAATTGCTCGCATGGCAGGGGCAAGAAGAAGGGTCGGGAAAGATGATGATATTGAAGACAGTGCGGTTTGAAAGACACTGTTGGGATGTTACCATTTGGGATCTCTGGATCTCTCCAAGAAAGGTGGCTCACCAAAAGTCTGTAGCTATTCCAGCGATAACCACTTTGTTGACACCTTGAGCCAGTAAAAATTCTGCTAATTCGGAAGTTTTGGGAGGAACAGTCTCTACATCTTCGGTTTCAGGTCCTCCATGAGTACTGGGTGGAGGAGCAGGTGGGAAGGGCGTGGGAAGCACGACACCTTGGAAAGCAGAGTACGCTTCGAGTTTACTGTGGATGCCCTGTAATTACCACCACATTGAGCCAATGATTCTAAACACAAAAGGGAGGCCCAGATGATACCACGCACTTTTCGAACGACGCGTACATCGCCTCTCTTCGCCAGTACCTTTGCCAACCCAGGTCCGAGGTCTGCACCGGCAGTACCTTGTATACAGTGATCAGGCCATAGCGTCTGTATGTAAGACTCGCCGTGGGCGTTGACCAATGGCAACTGGGTATATGCCTGATTGGGTGGGTGAGCCGAAGCAAACGATATATGACCCTTTGGATGATAGTCCTGCCATTATGCAACTCGCGTAAGCACCCTATACCCCATTAGAGGGGGGAAGAATACCTGCCTGGCTCACTACGACCACTGCCCAGTCCCATTTCCGGTCGAGCAGTCCAGTTATTACGGGCAAAACCTCTCTCCCGTTTGGCACTGCCAAAGACCCCGTGGGCGGCAGAAAGTCGTTTTGAACGTCTACGATAATTAGTGCCGCGCTGGTAGGCTTACTGGCCATATTTGGATGTACGGATGCATAGACAAATTGTTGAGTTCTGGTTGGGCCGAGGATTATACGGCCGTTCGTCGTCATCGGGTAAACAGGTTCGTATGTGGAGTTTCCCCCTTGGCCACAGCCCGACGGCGTTTCAAATATAAAAGTTAAAAACTTGACTTTTTTAGCTAAGATCGGTCTTAGTTTTTAACCTTTAGTTAAGGTTTGTACAGAGAATTAGCTAATAATAGCCCCTTTCAAACATAGAATTAGCCCGTTTCAAATATAAATCCGCGCCGCAAAATTACACAGCTGCTGAACCCTGATATCAGACTGAGACTAGGCGCGTCTGATGATTCCGCGAGATTAGGACCCGTCCGTCCTAATACCAGCCTATGATACATTAATTGTATCATTCTGATACATTAACCATACACCAACCAGCTGGTATCATTCTGACGACATTTCATCATAGGCTCGACACAAGCCCCTCGACGGGCATCGATCGGTCTCCGAGGGGGAGGGTCAGGAGGAGGGCTAGGAGGAGGATTAATTTTGAGGCAGGGAAGGGGACAGTAGTGAAGTACGGTAGTGGGATGTATAAAATTGGCTCCTGCATGAAGAATGTGTGACTGTAATGCAATAGAAGCGCATCCATGCATAGGCATGAGGCAGTAACATACCCGGCAATTGATGTGGCGAGCGAAATATATTATCAGTCCCATGTCATCTGATATCATACTGATGCATGTCTCGACATCAGCTGATGCATCTGAGCTAACATAATCACCAAGTCGCTTGTGCCAATTCCTCGTTCCCAGAAGTGTGAGAGGGGAGTTCGGGATGTCGGCGCTGTAAACAGTTTTTGGCGATATGTGCAATATGGAGATTGAAGGTCGAACTGAATGTAGTCGCGCCAACCTCTTCTATTGTTGAGAAGTACTCATGTACCTTGGTCATCTTCTGTTCTTCCCCGGAAGTGGGTCGATACTTAGTCGGTCTTCCATTTCCATTCGACCGCGACGATGTGAGGGCATCAGTGATATGGCCAAAGAGCGCATCGCGATGTGGAGAGTTGGCGGATAGGGTCAACATGATTCGCTCTTTTAGGTGATAGAAGTCTTGAACCACAGCCACCTTCAGCAATGCTTCTGTAAGGCACCTGCGGTAATCGCAGCAGGATCCACAACAATTCCGCCTTCATTGGCGAAGTCAATACCAGGTTTCTCACATCGCATAGCATATTCGGACACCGGCGCCTGAATTTCAAATGATGCATTTGAGACCAAAAACTCCCGTCAAAGGTTTAGCTTTGAGACAATTTATAGAGTGGAAATTTAGCCATAATACAAGTCCTTTGTCTTCATTGACATCCGTAAGGAGACCACCGGCAAATGGATTGACGACACTTTTAACCCCAGACGCTGGGTTCTTCAAACTATGAGCAGATGCCTTGTTAACTACTTTGACTGTCGCATCCAGCGCTAGGATCTTGCCTGAGGTCACCGGAATAATATTAGCCAGTTAGCGGTGTGCGAATGGAGACAAATTGTCCTTACCAGCCAAAGTGCGACTATAGGTCATATTCTCGTCTATCCTCTGCCGCGTGATGAAGTCTTCATACGCCGCTCTAATCAACTGAGCAGACATAGACGGGTTGATCTTATCTTCAACACTGTTGGGCTCAATTTTCGTCATCGTTACCGACGCATTCATTTGCAGTACCGCGTCTAAGAGGTGGGGAATTTCCAGCGAACTGCGATACAGCTCGAGAAGCCCGCGCCAGAGATGAAGGATATTTGGTAGGCGCTGAGTTAAGATGACGTTCTCTGGGGGCAGCTTCGTAGTATTCCGTCTCTTTGCGAAGGTTATATAACATGTGTAGTTCTGTATATTGCTTGATAAGATTCACATCTCAAGGTAACGCGGGATAATGGCTCACGCTTTAGTCCTTCTTTCAGTTGGCCAAAATGGCATGTAGTTCGGAACTCCACAATCATGTCATATAATTCTCGTGTGAGAGCAGCATTGGAGGTGAAATGAGGAAGCTCCCCTGTATTCAAACCAGATTTCATCATTCCACTTGCGCTCCAGTAAGCTGTGTTGTTTTGCTCACCTTGCCGCCATGACATTTGGTTTGATCAGTAACTGTCAGTAGTCGGGGAAACTGCTTTGTGAAGATCACAGATATACTGAGGACTAATTGTCCTTATGTTGTTCATCACTCCATAAACTTGATGGAAAGGCTTCCATCCTTTTCGACTGACACGCCATGTGTATCCTTCATGTGGGCTGCGGCACAGGTTCATGCCGAGGAAGACGACAGGGCGGATCAGAGGAGCCGGTTCAATCAAGGACACAAAAGAGTTGTTAGATATGATACGACCGCGAAACTGCCGTTCAGATATCGTGGGCGGCATGAACATAGGACCATAAAGGGGCAAAGATGGCGGAGCAGGTAACGCCTTTAGTCATGTCAGTGGACGAGAGCAAGCAAGTCCGAAAAGAAGCAATGACCAAGGATATGGTTACCTACCTCACTCGATTTTGATTGCACCCTCTCCAATATCTCAACATACTCTATCACTCCCGCTACAAAATCCATTTGCTCTTCTGTCGCTACGCATCCAGACTTCTGCCATGTCTTTGTCTGTTGTTTAATTCTAGCATCTGAAAGGTCGCCATGCTTGCTACTATCATACAACCATTTGTTGGTGTCCTTCTTCGAAGAACCCTGAGTCTTGCTCGTTATCGCTGCGAGCGTGCGCTCTCGTCATCATCTCCCCGTCGGCTGCCTCCACCCTCCACCGAATAACGCAGCTTCATCAAACCCTCCCCTGCTTTGCTCTCTTCATCTCTTCTACAAATTCTCTCCATATCCCCAGCAACATCTCTTCAACTGTCTACATCAAGAAGGTCCTGGAAAAATGACCATAAGCTCACCGCAAAGACCCAACGGCCAACCTATTGAGCACGAGCCCACCAACACACTCGCCCTCCTTCTTCCTCACCCTACCCTGTTTGCACCTCCAGTCCTCGATCTGTTGCGCGCACACTATGAACATTTCGGGAGAATAGTTCACTGGGCTCCCGTAAGGGGATTCGGAAGGGCCATAGTAGTATTTGAGAGCGAAGAAGAGGCTGAAAATGCGAAAAGACAAGGTGATTGGTTGAAATTGGACGTTCCTGTGGGTGGCGAGGAAAAGGTCGATAATGAAGGAAAGTTAAAAGACATCGAGTATGTGGACCTATCTGAGAGTTCTGTGATGCAGTAAGCTTACAGGGCATGAACAGGCTGGTCCTTCGATTACACTACCTTCCACCGACAACCCTCAACCCCGACCCAGCCACCACGCACCTTGCACCCCCTCCTCTTCCACACAACTTTCTTATCTCCCCACCAGGTTCTCCGCCTGAAGGCTGGGAACCCGCAGCGGAAGAAGCCCCTAACCGGATCATCCTTCCTGAGGATTTGCAACGTGCACTGGAAACGCTGGAGTTAAATAGTGGGAGCAAGGCAGATGATGGGAAGGAGATCATCTTGGATGAAGGCGGGGTGAGAGTGCAAGTGGAGGATACGACCAAGCAGGAGAGATACGGTGGGGAGGATTATGAAATGGGGGAGACATTGGAATCTGGGACTGGTGCTTGGAATCTTCCTAGTCAATCTGGCGGTATGGGTACACCTGCCTTTGGTGTGAAGATTATGCCCACGACAAGGCCTCCTTTATGATCCACCATCGCCGGAGTCTTGGGAGAAGCTGAGGGAAGAGTGCGGTGTAAGGACTTAAGGCATTATGAGCGAATGTCATGACCTCATGTCAGTCAGCATTGTATATGTACACTTTTTTGTAGACCCAATCCAATCATCTCGAAACAATAATACAAATTCATGCAATGATATAGAACATCTCATGTATATCATAGAAATTACATATGCTCGATAAACAATTGTATCTTACAACAAGACTCTGATCATTCGTGGCGTGTATAATCATTAAGTCGATTAATCTCTCCCAGTCTTGAGCTCTACGCCCACGTTCACCGTCATCAGTATGATGTAGCCCGCTATGAGACATGCCGCCCAATGCCTATCGATCAGGTATCCATTAAGAGGCACAAATATGGCGGTAGCCACAAGCATGAGGACGAGACCAGTGGCCGAAACCCACAAGGTCGGTGAAAAATCGACAATGATGGGTGAATGGGGGGAGGAAAAGAGGACGTGGTAGGTACCTGAACCGCCGACACCGAGAAGGAGGTTAAGCATACTTTTTTAAGTAGATGGCAGGTCAGTTGACGAAGTCTCAGAATGAGTCAAGGTGGGGAAAGACTTACGGGCCACCGAAACACGCAGCATAGGCCATCGCCGGGGCAAACTGCGCCACAGTGACGTTGGCTACTAGGTCGGCAAGAGAATTTCCCACAGCAAAGACTTAAGATGTCATTAGCATACTTTGGATGTTAAAAAGCATTAATCTGAGTGAGAACTTACTGGTGAGGCCAATAATTGCGTCGCTCAATCCCAAAATCTCTCCCAACGTCTTCACATGACAAGTCAGCAACCTGCAATTTGCGCACATAAAGGCTCCCAAAGAATGCCAAAAAAAAAGAAAACAAACTTACACTCAGGACATCAACCACCTCATCGGCAATTGCAGCAATCCACATCATACTGCAGATAAACCCTGCAAAGCATCTCACCAAACGCCACGGTTGAGCTGTCCCGTCTTTACCAAACAAGAGGACGGGGATGGCGATGATGAGGCCGGCGACGGAGGATCCGAGCATGACCCATTTGAAGTAAGTTTGATTGTCTTTGGTGGTATCAGCAGCATTCCTTTATAAATAGAGGGGTCAGGGTAAGGAACCGACATGAATAAACGTACTGAACATGATGAAACAGCAAAAAGCAGGACCCAAGACACATTGTGTCGCGACGAGATACTTGTTGAATTCCATTGCCTGCTCACACTCTTCTTCGCATTCTTCATCGATCTCCTTTCCTTCTTCCCTTGCAAAAAAGTCGTCTTCCTCTCCATATTCATTTCCATAGCCATCTTCCTCTTCGTTTCTCGCTGGGCTCAAGTCTCCTGACCCTAGATCCCCTTCGTCCCCGTGTCCAAATTCCACATGCTGGTTCATCCGACTCTTAGCAGCGTGGTAGATCCTCCCCAGTGGAGAATGAAGCGGAGAGAAACCGTGGTCTACGAGATGATGGAGTTCTTCACCTATTTGTGGGTTGAGTAATCGGTCCGCTTCTTCTTCGCCTTGATCATAATCATACTCTTCCCCTTCCCCATCTCCATACGTTTCATCATCTCCATCAATATTGCCATCTCGGTCATATCCATCACTCAAATAGTCACCATCTAAATCGCCATCGCCCCCACCTTCATATTCATCCCCGCCTTCAAGTCTCACCTTACCTTGCTCCATTTCATTCCCATCATCCACCACAGGTAAAGTCAAAGTTAACGCCAAAATGGCGGGGACGGACATGATGGCGAGAATCATGCCGAGTACCGATTTGTGCCGGAAAGATTGAAGGGAAGGAAAAAGGACACGAAGAGCGATTTTGATGTTTTTGTGAATCTTCTGACGCTTTGAGGTGGTGGAGCGTGAAGGAGGGGTAAGGAGTAAAGGTGAGGAAGAGGTATGTCCGGAAGGGTCGACGATGGATATGGAAGGGACAGGCGGTTTGTGCGATGAGCGTGTTTGAGAGAAACTGTTATCAGGGATGACCAACTTGGCTAAGCTGGGTTTTGACCTTGTGGGAGACGTCTGTTCCGAAGGGGTAGTAAAACCAGGTAAAGGAGTAGGCGGGTGACCGGTTTGGTCTGACCAAGGATTCAGCTCGGAAGAGCTTATACCTAACCCTACAGGAGTCGGTGCCTTTGTCTGATCGCCCCCTTCTGAGGAACGAGGTGATGCGGGGATAGGGGAGGGGGCAGAAATGGTCCGTCTGCGGTCTCGATCCATAATGTCGACAGAGTGAATGGACGATCTTCTTCTTCCCCTTATGGAACTTGTTCTTCTATCCATCCCTATGGCTTGCGGCTGGAACGCATATCCTTGAGAGATCGATCTCCTATGGCTATGGCCTGCAGGTCCAAAATAATCCGATCGCTCTCTACCACCGCCTGGGGTAGGTGTGCCACCAGGGCTATTAGACCTCGTACTAGGCTGAGTTGAGCCTTCTCGTCTTAGTGAATTGACAACGTCTCGGAATTCGACGGCACCCAAGAGAGACATGTTCGCTCGTGGTGTAGGGAGATCCAAAGGCTCGCTATGATAATGGTGGGGAATGAGGTTGGGGTGAGAGCGTGATGTCCGTCGTCGAGTAGGGGTTTCGCTCCCAGGAGTAAGAAAGATAGCTTGCTCCCTATCGGCGGCTTGGATAGGGACAGGCGAAGGGGGTTCCATGGACGAAGGCGGTAGGGGACTAAGACGGCCGTTTACGACCATTGGTTTGACTAGTTGAGAGATGGAGTTTGATGATAGCTTGTGTTTAAGCCCCTGCCGTCTTCTTATCCGCCTCATCCACCAACTTTCAGAGACGACAACCCCAACATAGACAACGTACAGGCCTACCATTGAGCCTGACTCGGCAAACGTGAGATGGCCATCATGGAGGGCGACGATGAGCATCAAGACGGCGATGGTGAAGAATATGACATCCCTTCGAAAGGCATTTTTAGGGACGTGGAAAGGGCGGATGAAGGCGATGGAGCCGACGACTATGGATACAACTGTTTTCGGGTATCATGTTAGCAGCGTGGACCGAGTAACCGTGGAACAGGTGGAAGAAGCATTGGAATTCAAATGTATAACGCACTGAAACTAGCAGCTCCAATGAGCTCCCCAACGGCCAGTCCCAATGTCCCGCTACTCATAGCAGAAAATGTACTGAACACGTCTGGGCTTCCATTACCGAAGGCCAAAAAGGTGACTCCGGCTGTGCTCTCGCTTAACCCCAGATATGCCGCCACTGTGGATAAGTTGGGACAGAAAAAGTCGGAGGCTGATATCCCAATAAAGGAAAAGAGAAAGGCGAGGATGAAGAGGAGGAATAGAATGAATATGGGTCTGTAGGTGAGTGGAAGTGCGTTGTACCAGTCAAGATAGGGGAAGACGAGGATCGACTGGTGCAGTTAGGTCAGTAATGCGGAAGATCTCGAGTTTACAAGTTGAGAGTACACTCACATCATCATCAGAAGATATACCTTCTTCTACGAAACGTTTCAATAGTCCGACGTTCCTTGGTAATGTCCGTTCACCGATTCGGCGAGTGGTATTCAGGAGGATGGTATGGATGGATATGCTGGCTGCGAGAAGGAGCCAAGTCCTCCTCCTCTGATTGCTCGGTGGCATTTGCTATAGTCCTGAATGGTCCTTATGGCCTGGTTTCGAGTGTTATATGGTCAGCGACTTCCTGTGGTCATACTCCTTCTATATGTGTTAATCGCAACGATACAGACTTGAAAGGATTTGTATTTGAGAAGGCCAGAAGCGGTGAAGAGGTCATGACGTAACAACACGGGACCAATCACCACCCTTATCTTTGCAAAGATTCCGCGTTTGTTGTTGTTCTATCAGACCTTGTGTGCACCACATCATCAGCAACTCATCGATAATAGCAGCAGCACTGAAGGCAACAGCATAAAGGATTAGATCAACATGCCCCATGCTGCAAGGAAAAAGGTCAGCTCAGTCCGCATCATCGTCATTCACTATTGACACTCTTGCAGGTGCTCTTGATGGGCAAATCAGGTAAATAATTAACAGACTGTTGGGATAAAAAAAATGTTAACATTATGTAGGATCCGGAAAGACATCCATGCGATCAGTCATCTTGTAAGTAATCTAGCTATTGGATAGAACGACCAACGCTGACTACTCCCTGATTCAGTTCAAACTTTAGTGCAAAAGATACTCGAAGATTAGGAGCTACCATCGATGTTGAGCAATCTGCTGTTCGCTTCCTCGGTGGGCTCGTGCTGGTACGTTTTAACTGAATTCGCAGATGCATTGCAGAGAGACAAAGGCAGACAGGAACGCGGGCTGACTCCCGATCATTTTAGAACTTGTGGGACTGTGGTGGTCAATCCGCTTTTGTAGACAATTACCTCTCTTCCCAAAAAGATACCATCTTCTCAAACGTCGCCGTTCTCATCTACGTATTCGATAATACCACTTCCGAATGGGAATCTGATATTACGTATTTCGAGGAAATCCTCCTCGCCTTGCGTGAGAACTCGCCAAATGCTGGGGTGTGGTGTTTGATAAACAAGATGGATCTGGTAGATAAGGAGGATCCAAAGAGGAAGAGGTATAATGAGCGAAAGGAAGAGTTGATGAGGGTGAATGAAAAGGTTGAAAGGGAGGTGGGAGAGCAAGGGAGGGAGATTACATGTTTCCCAACAAGTATCTGGGATGAGTCGCTGTACAAGGTGCTTCTTCATCTTATATTTCAAGGAGGCTGTCTTTAACTGACATTCATCTTTTCAGGCTTGGTCATCAATCATCCACACACTCATCCCAAACATATCCCTCATAACCTCCCACCTCACTTACCTCCGAGACCTCTGTTTATGCGTGGAAGCAGTCATGTTTGAAGCGGAAACATTTTTGGTCATTGCTAAATCCGGTTCACCACTAGATTGCGATCCGTCCGATTTGGATGCTGTGGAAGCGAAGGCGGGAGCAAAGGATTTGGATAGACAGAGATTTGAGAAAATTTCAGAGATTATAAAAGGTTTTAGAAAAGTCTGCCAGTATGTCTCTCCTCTCCTCCCTTCACGGAGTATTGTCGTTTTTGTCCTTCCGCCCAGCTAACCATCGATGGTGGACAGACGTAATCACGAACGATACCAAGGGTTTCAAGCCAAGTTCGACGCATGTACCGTCGTGCTCGAACCGCTCTCGAGAAATACATACATCCTCTTGGTCTCTAACGATCCGAGGATAGAAACAGGCGCAATGTTGTATAATATACATCGAGCGCAGGCGCATGTGGCAGAGTTTGGAGCCGGTAAGATTGTGTTGGAGAGGAAATGCGGGTGAGTCGTAACGTTTCTGCGCATTGATTATAGCGTTTTTTTGATCTTGTGTTTTTCTTTGTCGTTGTGAATGAATGAGTAAATGGACTGATGAATGATTTCGAATCTTTAGGATATGTAAACGCGATCCAAAAGCCAAGTATGAGTGTAAAGACGAAGATGATCCGAGTGTGCCAGCGTGGGATGCAGTAGATAAAAAAGAGGCACCGCTGATGCAGCCAAGCACCGGAGCGAAGTGATCAACTTGATTGGTAGTGTGATTGGTAGGCGGTTGTGGTCGGTATGAGGTATCTGTGGAATCAGTGGATCTTGGTACGTACTGAACACGGAATTCAGAAAAGAGGAAGAAAGGTTAAAAGGATGAAAGAAGATAGTGTAGCCATCGTTTGTGTTTATATGTTATAGGTTTTTCGCCAGCAATACAAAAAAGAATAACATAGTAGTGATACAGCAAAGGCATAGTAAGAGAAACTCCACTTTCGCAGCAAAAGACCAAAAGGAGCAACAAACTCGACAAAAACCAAGATAAACCTACCAGAAAAAAAAGAAAAAGGCATTAACTAAAACCTAACTAAAGCTCGCATTTTTATCCAAACTCCGCCATCAACCTATCAAACTCTTCTGTATCAATCGCCCCCCCACCATTTCCATCTCCTCCAGCATCACCAAAATTGAAATCACTCATATCGATCCCTCCCAAATCCCCGAAACCGTTACTATCCATCCCTCCCATCCCTGCAAAATTATCCATCCCGCTCATCCCTCCCATGGAACCGAGATTGAGATCGAGGTTATCCAATCCACCACCACCGCCCAGGCTATCCATACTATTCCCGATCCCACCGATATTATCCATCCCCCCTAGGTTATTCGAGAGATTACCCATACTATCCATCCCGCCAATGTTACCAATGTTGCCGAGCATAAAGTTTTGTGCAGGGTCGGTTGTGGGGATGGATGCAGATGTAGATGTAGATGTGGATGTGGACGTTGGGGTTTGGTTCTTGTTCTTGTTCTTGTTCAGATTCTGATTCTGATTCTGATTCTGAGACTGAGACTGGATTTGATTTTGGTTCTTGTTTGACAACTGGGTCTGAGGCTTGGCTTGTGATTTAGCTTGGGATTCAATCTGTGTTGTCGTTCCGGGTGCGGATTCGGATTCGGGTTTAGGGATATCATCTTCCGGCCGCATAGTGGAGATGATATCATCTGCCGCTGCGAATAACTCGTCCAAGGTTTCTTGTTTTGCTGGTCCCTGTTGTCCTAGCTCGGTCGTTGCACCAGTGTTGGCGTTGGCGTTGGTATTTGTACCAACTTCAGTCCCAGTGCCAGGATTGATAACATCGGTAACAGGCCGAGTGTCCTCGGCTCCTGCTGTCGCGGCATTCGACACGGGATTAGAATCTCCTTCTGCCAATCCTATTCCCACCCCGGCCCCGGTACCAGCCCCAGGGGTTCCAGTACCACTAGCCCCTTGGAACAACCCCGCCAACGCAGAGAAATCATGTTCCGTGTTCAAACCAAAGTCTAGTGTCCCGGTGGCTTTACCCCCATCTGCTGCATTTTGGGCCTGCGAGTTTGTAAAAGCCGGAAGAGAAGGAGGCTGGTCCTGGTTGATCGTAAGATTAAGGTCGGTGGAAAACCCGAGCGAAGCGAGGACGTCGTCTGCGAGGGAAGATGGTTCTGGTTCAGCTTGATTTTGGTTCTGATTTGGAGTCTGGGTGGCAAGTTGCGATTGCGATTGAGGTTTTGAAATACCGGCAGCGTCGTCGTCAGTGGTAAGGTCGATGACATCTGCATGCTTTTGCGCTGATCCTTCTTGTCCCTGCGCCTTTTCCTGCGCTTGCACTTGCCCCTGCACTTGCCCCAAGCCCAACCCTAGCCCCCGTCCCTGCTGCGGCTGACTCTGGTTGTTGATCTGGGTAGAAGTATTAGCGGTGCCATCGAGGTGGATCCCGAATGGTGTTGGGTCGCCATTGATCAACTGATTCAATTCGTTGAATCCTAGAGACGAAAAGTCGACTGCCCCTGCTCCTGCGTCTGTGCCTGTGTCTGTGCCTGCGCCACCCCCTCCCGTCACGGTCGGCCCGTCGGCAGGGATGGCGGTAGAAGACAAGGTTGCTGCCGGTAAAGTGGGCGGCGGAACAACGGGCGCCTCTTGTAACGCCTGTCCTTCAAACGCAAGACTCGACGCAGCCCCCAGCGGGATTGGGGATGAGAACCCACCCATCTGGGCGTGCGTTTGCGCCTGCGGTCCATGCGTCTTTTCCGGCCCGTTCTGCAGGCGGGCGGCATCGCCAAGATGGGCAGGGATCGGGAGAGGTGCCTGGGCGGATATCTTGGATGCCTGCAGAGAAGAAGTGGCGGCGGCGGAGGCCGGGGAGGAAGACTTGGCGGGGAGCGGGGGGATGGCAGGGGTGGGTATGGAAGTTGCGAGTGTGACTGATCGGGGGAGCGGAAGCGGGGGAGTCGACGAAAGGGCCTTTGGGCGATCGCCTTTGGACTTTGTGTACCGTGTTAGCGCACTGGCAGGGCAGGGCAGGACAACGGAGACCTACATCGTCCCAGTGGATCTGGGTGCGCAAGCTCTCGTACGCCCGCCAGGAAAGCTCTAGTTGCTGCTGGAGCTGGACGGGTACTTTTGTGTTCTTCAGTCCTCTGCGCTGTAATCAGCCCCGTATCCTCAGTCTGAAAAGCTTGAATGCACCGACATTCTTCGCGAGTAGTCCATATACTGGAATATCAACGCCGCTTGAACCACCACTTGCTGCAGACAGAACCGTCAGCCATCTCACCCCCCACCCGCCGAGATGACGACGGCACCTACCGAATAGAGCTTCTCTACGCTCTTGAGCAGATCCGGCTCACCAGCCACACCAGCATCATCATCCCCAGCCCCTGCCTCGGCATGTTTCGCCCGTTTCGGATTCCGGTCTTCCATCTCCGAGGAAGGCCGTTTCTTGACGCCGCTTGATGACATTCTGGCTATCGACTAGTCATCTAGTGTGAGTCGGTGTGAGACAAATGATGGTCGATCCAAAGGAAGGGCGCAACGGCCGGGATCAAGTCCGTCCGTCGGTCGCCTCCGAGGCTGCCTCGCGGAAATGTTTCAATCTCCACCACCACTTTGAGAAAATCATGCATATTTTGCCACGTCATTTAGGCACGTATTACATAAACTGACCTCACCACCACCCGCCCAGGCAACAGCCCGCTGCCTCCCCCGAATTCCTCCCCCCTCCCCCCTTCTCCAAGCCACGCAATCGACTTTCCACGTAAACAGCTTTACATTCACCAAACCACAGCCACAAAAATGATCGCTCTCCGTGCTGCCACCTCTGCCCGAGTCGCCGTTTCCAGGGCCCCTGCTGTGAGTTTCACAGAGCATTACCAAGTCATCCCTCCTCTCTCCCCTTTTCGCTGGTGAATGTGTGCTGGCGTATCGTTGCTGGGGATGTGTTTGGTGTGCATGACTGGACTGGATAGCGTAAGAGAAGCTAGTACTAACGAGCGTATCCATCTTTTCCTCACATCGGCTGTGCTGGCCCTTTTCCCCTCCCTCATCTCATCTCCACACCTTCACCATCCAACCCACGTATGACGATCTGGTGTTACTCCGCTTGCAGTCCATGTTTGTCCGATACTATGCTCCCGACGTCAGGTCCGAGGGTGCTACCGCCTCCTCCACCTCTTTCCAGTGAGTCGCCCATATCAGAATCTTGATTCATCACCATGCTGGAACACGGGGCGTATAGCTGACTTCTTTTCCCTTTTTTCCTTTTCGCCTGGAATAGCGAGCGAGAGCAGGCCAAGGAGGCTCAGTACGTCAGGCAGCGAGAGGCTGAGAAGCTCAAGGCTGCCAAGGCCAAGCTTGCCGAGGCTCAGGCCGAGGTTGTAAGTCGTCTCCCTTCCTCTTTCACTCATCTATATCCATTACCATCCAATCATCTTTCTCCGCAGAGGTGTATTAGTTACATTATTGGAAGTGTGGCCTGTGCTGACGAATGCCTTTTTTTTTCTTTTCTTTGTTGGGCGATACTTTATAGGAGAAGCAGCAGAAGGTTGTCGACTCCCAGAACTAAGTGTTTAAGAGTGTAGTGTAGTCAAGGAGAAATGCATGGAATAGTGGGATAGGGATCCTCTTTTTGGCAGTCGAAATCAGCAGGTAAAAGAAATGGATTATTCGTGGATGACACTTGCACTGCACTCGTTTGAGTGATTGAATACTGCCAGTAATAATCATACATGCGGTGTGTCGGGGTGAAGCGGGATGGGAAAGGTTTCTGCAGGCTGTGTTTCTAGTTTTGGCCGAGTTTGGGAATCGGCTACTAGAAGTTATGACGTAGTGCTCTTTCCGTTCTCCATCTTCTCATTTCCCGCTCTGTACACTTGTTCGCTCTGTACGTAAACTCTGTACAACATCTCTGTAGACAAATGCCCACGCTGCTCTTGCCACTATCCCTATCCCCATGAACAGGAACAATCCAACGGGCGGTACGTTCCCCACGTCCCACAGCCGATCCATACCCCTGCGTTCACAACGCTCACTCATCATACTCTGTAGCAGCAGCCCGCAAACCTCGCAAGAAACCAAAGGCTTCTCCATCACCGGCCGGTCATCCTCTTCCCATCTCTACTTCTCCAATTCCCAATCCAACTCCTGGTTCCGCACCCATGTCAATCCCAATGGCTATGGGAGGAGGAGGAGAAAGAGAGAGAGAGGAAAGACCGATCCCGAGACCGTACCTCGCTCTGGCGCCTTCCCCTATTTCGAGCATGTCGCCCTCCGCTGCTGATAGAATGATCTTGCCTTCCCATTTCATCCGGCAATCGCAGGTGCAGTCACAATCCCAGGGACATCAAGTACAACCAGCTGCAGAAGCTGGTCCAGGACCATCGACATCGACTTTTACTTTGAACGCTGCCGGGTCCAGTGTTCAACCTCAAGCTCACGCTCAGGCTGAGCCTCAAGAGAAAGGGAAAGGGAAAGAGAAAGGAAAGAAGAAACGGACGAGGTACGCTTCAGGTCTCCTTTCCCCGCCCGCTGTAGTCCCCGGTGGGACACCGGGCGTACCCAGAGTGCAAGTGTATTCGCAACCTGGGAAACGGAGGAATCGCAACCCTAATGCTGGTGCCGAAACCGCTGGAACAAGGACCGGAGCTGGATTAGGAATATCAAGGGATGGACCCTCTGCAAGTCGGACGAGGCTTGATACGCTTCAGACACATAACCCTAGTCAGATATCTCTCGGCCAACTCGGGCAGGTGCTTAATTCCGATCCAGCATCTTACGATACGCCGGGTGAACCCCCGCAACAGGCACAACAACCCCAGAGGAGGAGACGACGAGTGGTAACAGGGGATACTAATGAAGAAGGCGGAGGTGTGAGAAGACGGCTGACAGTTAGTTCAAGAGAGGAAGGCAGGGCGTTGGGTGTTGCAAGGGGAGCTAGTATGAGACGGAGGAATTTATGGGATGGTGCGTTCTTTCGTTGTCACCTGTCTCCATCCATTTTTAAACGAAAAAGGGATCATGTTTTGAAAAGTACAAAAAGCTGATAAACGACAAATAGAGATACCGGAAGCGATCGTTCAGGAGACTGGGGAACCACCGCCGCCCTTCCCATTCCCAAGTTCGTCCAATAGGTTGCCGGGGTTCAATCCTTCTCAAACTCCTTCCAGCGAGAGAGGAAGAGGTGGAGGAGGTGAGCAAGGTGATGGAACGGAAAGCCGGCCGAGATCGCCACCGCCGAGTTGGGAGCAGGCTGTTGGTCTGGTACCTTTACCTGCACCCGCTACGTCTTCCGATAACACCCCGCGAGCGACCGTCCCGCCTGACACGCCCACTGTACCCCGCCTTGTCATACCCGATCAATCGTACTCAATATCAGTATCACCTACGTCGAGTCGGTACGAATCCGCTCCTTCATCACCGTTCCTCTCCCCATTGTCTACCGTAGATCCTTCTATCCTCCATTCCCATCCACCGGCTATTGCCATACCCCCACACTTACGGTCCAACCTAGAGTCTACCTCTACCTCTACATCGACCTCAACCTCGACCTTTGTCTCGGCCAATCCTTCTACGGCACCTTCAACATGCAGCACAATCGCGGTCGATCAAGATCTAAATGCGGATGCCGATGGGATTGGGATTGGGATGACAGCGGAAGAAAGGTTGGATCGAAAATTCTGGAATGCAGATATCTTGGCGGGGTATTCGTTGGAGGAGAGGGTGAGGAGGGAATGGGATAGGCGGAAGGTAAGGGAGCAATCGCAATCGCAAGAGCAAGGGCAGGGGCAAAACAACGACGAAGGAGAGCGAGAGAGTGAGCTCGTACAGGGGACAGAAGTGGGAGTCGGGACCCTTCCAGAGAGGCAAGTGCCTGAAACAACAGAGGCGACAGGAGTGATGGGCGAGAGTCAGAGAGCGGAGAGGACAGAGGCTGTGGAACCTAGATCTTCAAGTCCAAGTTTGGGAAACGGCTCAGGCTCAGGCTCAGGCTCAGGCTTGGGCTTGGGCATGGGCTCTGGCTCCTGCTCGGGTTCGGGTTCGCCAACTGTGCGTTCAGGGTCTGTGGAAGGTTCGTCTCGAGATGTGGAACCAGGATCTGTACCCAAACACGAGCATAAACACGAGCACGAGGGCGAGAACGAGCGTGGGTCAAAGGCTGAACATCAACTTGGATCTGATCTACGACCATCGCCGCAGCCCCAGCACGTCCAGGAGCAAGTGCAGGGGCAAGAGCAAGATGCGAAAAAGCATTCAGAGTCACTTCCCACCGAGGTTGGAGCTGCAATTGATGCTGGACAGCCCTCTTTAAGCCGGAAGGGGGCTACCAACGTAAGCACAAACACAAGTATGGCACCATCCACCACACCGCTAGCTGCACCTTTGCTCTCCCCACCAATAAATGTGCCATCTCATGAACATGAGCATGAGCCGCAACCACCTTCCAAGCCCAAAGAAAAAGCGGGGAGGAAGAAAAATGCTAATGGTGCCGCTGATGTTGGCGCGAATAAGGTTGCTGGACAACAATCACCCAGGCCTGAACCTCCTACCATTCCCACACCCACATCCACTTCTGCGCCCACACCCACTCCTCATTCGAAAGAAAAAGAAAAAGCACAGGCTGCTCCGACTCAAATTCTAGAGGAAAAGCAATCTCGCGCCGCTGGGCAACCTTTCGAGAAAGTCAAAGAGAAGAAGGAAAAAGAAAAGACCAAGACCTCTGCTCCCGAATTATCGTCGTCCTTATCAAAGGAGAAGAGGAAAGAAAAGAAGGCAATAGAGAAGAAACCTTCTCAGCATTTGCAACCTTTGAGACCGCTTTTCCACAAGATCCCTTGGGGTAGCTCGCCCAATGTTGATACGGCTGGTCTTGGCGTCGCGTCATCTCAAGACAAGCTCTCCAGTCGTTCCACTCGACTTGGGGAAAGCGCAGAGAATGTTCGAGCTACTGGACCGTCATTTGATAGGAGGAGGGAGAGTGAGGGATTACAAGGAAGGAGGCTAAATGAGGAAGTGCATAGAAGGAAGAGCGAGAATGATGTTGGATTGACACTTGGGAGTCCGAAAGAGGAAGGTAAGGATGAAAAGACGGGATTACCGCCTAATAGGGAGGCAGCGTTGAAGCGGAGGGATTTGCAACTCCCAACCCAGACGCCCAAAATTCAACCGCAACCCGCCCAACCCCAGGGGTCTATGATACAATCCAAATCTGAATCTAAATCTGTCTTGCCACGATCGACACTCCCTGCGGAACAGCCCTTACAAACCTCCAAACCCAAAGCTGACGTTGCGCCACCTGTACCAGTCAAGGCGAAGGTGACGGAGAACAAGCAGCCCAAGGAGAAGGGTCTGCTTCAGCGCCTTTCGCGACCTTTAGTCGATATTGATGATCCTGAGCCAAGGCTTGTTCCCAAGTCCCAACTCCAGACCCAACCCAGCACCTCCACCGTTCAACCTCAATACTCACCAACTGCCCAAGCCGGAACCAACCAAGAGGCGAAGAGTAACAAGGATAAACGTATTTCTCGAGAGAGTATAACGGCGCTAGCAGCTTCGTCGGCTGATCTTTTACAGCTCCTTGAATCGTCTGCGGAGGAAGGTCCTTCCAACTCCAATTCGAACTTGAGGGATGCGAATCAATCGAGAATAGAAGAACCTGCTCGAGATATGACAGAGGAGACTTCAGGTCTAGGTACCTCTACCATTCCCATTCCTTTTCGCGCCGATGCTAACGAGAGATTAGAAACGGCGCCTACCCGAGGTCCATCTTCTCTAGGTGCGATGGCAGCTGCAACCAAAAAGAAGATTCCTCCGCCCCCACCTCCCCCTCTTTCGCGATCGAGGTTGCATTTATCAAGGTCAGTGGGTACTTTACGTCCTTCGGAACGGGTCGCCCAGGGCAAACAAGATGAAGGGGTTGCCGGTGAGGATGGAACACAGAATGCACGGGCACCTCGTACTCCTCCCCTACCGCCTCAGTTGCCCAAACGACGTCCGCCCCCACCTCCACCCCCTAGACACCCTGCCGCTATTGCCAGACTCCCATCCCCTCCTCCTCGTTCTCAATCACAAGCAGAACCACGAGGTAGAGCTCCACCTCCACCTCCTCCACTCCCGCCTCGTCCAAGGCCTTTGAGCGGCATCTCATACCAGACTATATCTTCCGTCTCTCAGGTTTCTTCTGCTGGCGCGCCTGCGCAGGGGCAAAACGTTGATACGGCTCTGCAAGCTCAACGACAAGAACAAGCTCAGGAGCCAGAGGGAGATGAAGAGGGAGATCTGCCAAGAAGGGGAAATGTTTCTCCAGGTCTGGTGAGGCGGCCTTTAGGTCCTCGCCCCGCTCCTCCTCCCCGTCCTATTTTACCTCTTCGACTCCGGTTGTTTGGAAATAATCAAACAAACTCGGACCAGAGAATGGACTCCCGGATGGCGGATGTGCCTCAGAGTCAGGGACCGGGGCCGGAAGAAAGAGATAGAGAAATAGACACCGGCTCGAGATTTGTAGAGCATATTGAACGGGAAGGGATCCCGCCTCTTCCTTCTTCTGCTCGACAAATTCGTACTCGGGAGACACTTCGACCTACCCCTCCGTCGATCCTCACTCCCAACCCGATCCCGGCCCTAAGGCTGAACAACTCCACAGCAACCAATGGTTCCCGCCCATCCCCAGTCGAAAGGTCACATAGTGATTTCCCCCCTCTCCCGACCCAGTCTCAGCTGCGGATACATCAGATGAACGAGAGGGAGAGCGATAATCGGTGGGCGTCAACCGTTGATTTAAGGGAGAGGCCTTTGAGTCCTGCGACTTCTGCGACTCCTGTGGTTGGCAGCGGGGGCAGGGGAGATGGGGATGAAAGTAGGATAAGTCTGGTGGACACGCCTAGACGTGAAGAAGGCGAAGGACCCGGTGTGGGGTTACACAGTCAAGCGCAACAGAGGGGGATAAGAGAGTATACGGATTTGGATCTGTTTGTTTCGAGGTTGGAAGGAAGTGGGCGCGAGTATGAAGTGAGTCCGTCTCCCTCTGTCAGGTTTCGTAAACTTCAAAAGTCAAAATAACAGAGGCTGATGTGATTTTTTATTTATGTGTTTATTTGGAAAAAAACAGGGTTATTCACAACTAACAACCTTCCTCGGCCCTTCTAAACCTACCGCCGCATCTCCCGAAGCGATCTCCACCCTTCTCCCAGGACTCATCACCATCGATTCTCGCCGTACGACACCACAAGGTAAAGTGAAACTTAAACTTTCGCTGTTGGGCGTCAGAGTGGGCAAATGCCCAATCTGCTTGAGTCAGTTTAGAGGGGGTGAAAAAGGGGTGTTGACACCGACTTGCGTGCATGCGGCACATCAGAGTTGTGCATTAAGATGGTTTAGGGAGGATAGAAGATGTTTTGTTTGTAGAGAGATTTTGAAGGAGGAGGAGTGAGGAGTCAGAAGTAAGGGAGGTGGAAGAATGGATCATTTACATATTGTAGCGATTACTGAGACAGTTGGATAGTATAATCAGCATCATGTACATTTCGGCTTTACAGCGGGGTGGGTAAAGAGGTCCGCACGAGATTGCATCGTTAAAGTTCGTCAAGGAACAAGTAGAATAGAATACATTTCCGTCTTCCATCTCCATCTCCTACTCTTATTGAGAAAGAATTGATCGGACGAAAGAGTGGTAGTTGATCTGGCCGTCTCTGTAGGAGTATGTCAGTAAGCGGTGAATACCATGAAAAGTTTGAAGGGCATAAGACTGACTGGACAGGGAAGCCCTTGAGCAGCTCGTCCACTTCCTCATCAGTCATCTTCTCGCCAAGCTGGGTGAGGACATAACGAAGTTCACCGGCACCGATGAACCCGTTTCCAGCCTTGTCAAAGACTTGGAATCCTTTGATAAACTCGTCTACATTTTCATCAGCATGATTAATCCAGGAGAAACTCGCAAGCAAGGAGGAAAAGAGAGGAAAGGGAGAAGACTGACCGGCAGTACCGGCGGGCTTCCATCCATCCGGCCTGTTCAACACCGCCAAAAACTCGTCATAGCTGAAAGTGGCTCCGACAGTCTTCTCGAGCTCTGCGACCTCTGCCTGGGTAGGATTTTGACCCAAGGACCGCAAGAGTTCACCAAGGGATTCACGGGGCACTTGGCCGGTGCCTCGTTTGTCAAAGAGGGCAAAGGCTTCTCGGTATTCTGCGAGGGCGGTCAGTCAGCGGGCTGGAAGGACAGTGGCGAGTGGGTGGCGAGTACGGACCTGCGTTGTTGCCGGACTGTATGGAAGGTGAGTAAGCGGCAGGATTGGAGCTAGAGTCAGCCACTTACCATGTCTAGTGGTATAGGAAGGAAGGAAGGAACAGGCTAGCAAAAACACTGGCTGATGTATGACACTCGAAAACACGCACGGACTTCTGTCCAGGCCCGCGACGCGTTCTGCGATTATTGTTTATTTATTTATTGTTATTTATCCCGGCGTGGCGCCCCAATGATAATTTGCCACCAGCGGCCATCGCCCCTTTGTGCTCCCGCCCGCCATCTTTGATCACCACTATTTTTATTGCACAAAAAAAAATTCTTATTAAATCTTCCATCTCTCTTCCTCATCTATTCTTTCATCCAAGAAACAAAAAAATTATATTCACCACAGTCGCTCTTTTCTTCATCAAGATAGAGAGCACACCACACAGGAAACAGCAACAACAGATACTCCCTTTGTCAACCCAAGAAATCCCTTTATCGCCACTAGGACACATTATGGCTGCTACCGATGTCAATGGACTCGCGTCCCAAATGAGTAAGCTGGTTCCGTTTCTTCGTGCCAGGGTGGAATGCTGACTCGCCCAGACTCCGTTAACCTTAACGGTGCCGCTCAGAAACCTCAGAAACCCGCCTACGTCCCTCCTCACTTGAGGAACCGTGCCACTCCTCCCGCCGCCGTCCCTCCTGCGGCCCCCGCAGCCTACAGGCCATCTCCCACGGGTCTGCCCACCCCCGCCACCACCCCTCCTACCAGGCATATTGTGCCTGCCGCCGTTGCCGAGGACGATGTCGGCGGATGGGGTGCTCAACCTCGTGTTAGGAAGACTTTTGAGCATGGTGCTCCTCCCGGATTTGGTAGCTGGAAGAATGGCCAGCACGTCGTTGGTGCTAGGAACTCGAGGATGGAGAAGGAAATGTATGGTGAAGTGGGAGACGGATTGCACCAGGTGAGCCAGAACTTCAATTTTTTTGATGCAGAAAAACCAGTCTGACGCGCGGAATTTAGTCCACCGGTATCAACTTTGACAAGTACGCCGATATCCCCGTCGAAGTCAGCGGTAAGGGCGTTCCCGAACCTGTGACTGAATTTACCAACCCCCCTATCAACCCCATCCTGCTCGAGAATGTCAAGTACGCTCGATACACCACCCCTACCCCTGTTCAAAAGTACTCGATCCCTATCGTTGCCGATGGCCGTGATCTTATGGCTTGTGCCCAAACCGGTTCCGGTAAAACTGGTGGTTTCCTTTTCCCCATCCTTTCAGCTCTCTTCACCTACGGTCCTTCCGCGCCTCCGGTTGAGCAGGACACTGGCTACGGCTACAGAAGGACAAAGAAGGTTTACCCCACCGCGCTTGTTCTTGCCCCTACCCGTGAACTTGTCTCTCAGATTCACGAAGAGGCTCGTAAATTTGCCTACCGATCTTGGGTTCGACCTGCCGTCGTTTACGGTGGTGCCGACATTGGCTCCCAAATGCGTGCCCTCGACCGAGGATGTGACCTTCTTTCCGCTACCCCTGGTCGTCTTGTCGACTTGATTGAGCGAGGCAAGATCAGTCTTGCCAACGTCAAGTATCTCGTTCTTGACGAAGCCGACCGAATGCTCGACATGGGTTTCGAGCCTCAGATTAGAAGAATCGTTGATGAGGAAGACATGCCCGGCGTCCTTGACCGTCAGACTCTCATGTTCTCCGCCACCTTCCCTCGAGAGATCCAGAACCTTGCTCGATCTTTCCTCAAGGAGTACATCTTCTTGACCGTCGGTCGAGTCGGTTCTACTTCCGAAAACATCACCCAGCGTGTCGAGTATGTCGATGACCAGGACAAGCGCTCTTTGCTTCTCGACTTGCTCCTTGCCGAACAGTCTGGCGGTTTGATACTTGTCTTTGTCGAGACGAAGCGCATGGCCGACACTCTCTGTGACTTCCTTTGCTCTCGTCGACACAATGCCACATCTATTCACGGTGACCGTACTCAGCGCGAGCGTGAAGCTGCTCTCTACGCATTCAAATCCGGTCGAGCCCCTATTCTCGTTGCTACCGCCGTCGCCGCTCGAGGTCTCGATATCCCCAACGTCACTCACGTCATCCTCTACGATCTTCCCAACGATGTTGCCGAGTACACTCACCGTATCGGTCGAACTGGTCGTGCAGGAAACGTTGGAACTTCCACTGCCTTCTTCAACCGGGGAAACACCAACATTGGTAAAGACTTGATTGAGCTTCTCAAAGAGGCGAACCAGGAAGTACCGCAATGGCTTGTTGAGATCTCCTCCGAGAGGAGTTATGGCGGAGGTGGTGGTGGGTACAGAGGAGGTCGAGGACGAAGCACTGGTGGCGGCAGTGGGAGGATGGCCGGACGAGATATGCGTCAAGGTGGCAGTGGGTATGGCGGTGGCGGTGGTGGAAGGACTGGCGGGTATGGTGGGGGTTACGGAGGTGGTGGCGGTGGTGCCGGATGGGGTAATGGCGGTGGGTTCCCACCTGCGGGTGGCGATTCTGGCGCGAGCTGGTGGTAATCGGCCATTCTCTCGTGCTAGTCTCCTCTTCCGTTTCATCCCCTCGTTCCCCCTTTCATCCGTCTTTGAAAACAAATTCCCAACCTCTCTTCCTTTCGTCCTCTGCATTTCAACTCTCTTGCATTTCATAGAGCTTAGAAATCACGGACGATATATCATTCCCGCCATCCATCCATCACCTTCATCATCAACTCAAAAAAAAAAGCCGAGATCTTGTATCCCTCGCACTTCGATGAATCGAAACGATCCAGAATTATACGATATTAGAAGGAGACAAGTTTAGAGCATTTCCCCACCCACCGCCGTCCCTTGCGCCTTGGGATATCCATTTTCATTCGTGTATCCAATACTTTTCCCGCCCCCCTCGGCATTTACTTTTGAGGGTTCATACCCCCCTCTAGAATGCTCTTTTTTTTCATTTATTCATTTCGATTGTTAGTTCGGTCACCTTTTTTTTCTCTTTTATTTTCGCTTTCTGTGGATAGATCATTTTCTCTAGCATCATAGATATATGTTTAATCGAACGGCAGCGAACCTCTTATATATAGGGAGTATTTTATTCATAGTACTCTACCTTTATCATTTGTGTGTAACGACTAGTAAGACAAACTTCCAATCGGGTATACGGAGGAGAGAAGCGAGACAGTAGCCAAAAACCATAAAAGGGAGTGGAAAAGAACTTTGGGAGTTTATCTTGGTGTCGTCAAGGGTTGGAGAGACGTTGGAGGATTGCTTCGTAGATATGCATAGCCGATGCGCTTGTGACTTGAAACTTTTCTTAACCTTGGATATCCCATGATTTGTCTTAAGATTCTAAGAGTACCCTGGCATAGCTGTTCTAATCTCTTCTAGAAAAAATAATCTTCCTTTCTATATATATACTATTCAATATACATATCCCACTTCTTCCTCTGCTCTTCCGACCCTTCCCAATGAAAATTCACCATCCTGACTTCTTTAAACCCTTCTTCTGCCTTTGGCTCTTCAAACGCGGTCTCGAAGCCGGCAAAGGCGATGTATGGCAATAATCCTCGAGTAGGTTCGTCAGGAGGAGGATAGTAGGCGCGATAGAGGTTGTTATGTTTGGCTAATTCGGGAGGGCAGAGGAAGTGAAATAATCTAGCGGTGAGTTGGGTTGGGTTAGGTTAAGATGGCCTAGAGATGTGGGGAGGGCTTACCGTATAGGGACGTTGAGTTTTGAGGCGAGGGCTACCCAGTAGGCTCGTGTTTCTCGATTTCGGTTCGTGTTGTCTGAAAAGTTTACCCATCAGTCAATCATCCCATGAGATCAGAATCAAAAAGAGTTCTGCCCAAAAACATTGCCTATCTCGAACGCCCAGGTCGTGCTACCAAACCCGAACTTGAAGATTTGGACTTACCAATGACAACGGATTTCCCGCCCTTCACCGCCTGTTCCGCCACATTCAAACACTTTTCTCTCGTCCGCAAGGTATCTTGGTTAACGTGGACGTAGCCCGCGGGCTGGAAATGTTTGCGGAAGAAGGATGATTTGCCGGATGCTGGGTACCCGACAAAGATGACGATTTCTACCTCCGTGTCAGTCTTGCGAGTGATAGGAGTGTGCGATGGGACGATGTGAGGAACTGATTGCCTGCGTCAGCGTTAGTCTTGTTTTTGAGGTATCCGTAGGCAGGAAAGGAGGGAAATGGGAGGATGAGGGACGGCTGAAAGGACAAGACGCTGGGCTCACGAATGTCAAAAATGCCTAGATTGCGGGGCCGGAAGCCTATAGGGGGATCGGGGAAGGAGGGACGCGGATGACCTAGAAAATGTTCCTTTGAATCACAACATCACCACAATACAATGTTAATCTTTGCGTTGCCATTACTCAACGTTTGACCAAAAAAGATGACAAGGGCGTACCTCTGGTGTGACGAATCTCAGTCCAACATTGATAGCAAACTTGTAATCCGTATTCCCGTGATCTTTCTTTCGTGAGCCTTTGGCAGGTCTACCGGCAGCATCTCCAACAAAGATGGATTTCTCCATATCAATCTCCAGGCCACGGGCGCGGTAGATTTCGGTGATGGCTTGGAACATGCCAATGTTTGGTTTCCGGTAGATATTGTTTTGCTCTATAGCGGCTAAGATACGTAACGGGACGTTGTTCGGCATCTTCTCCCATCAAGCGAAAAGAAACACAAACGTAACGCCAAATTGTTAGCCTGGCACGTATGCATACGGCATGTCTTTGTGATCGACCAGGACACGCACCTTGGCTGCAATCAAAGGCAGCTTGGCCCGCCATTCACTTTTGATCTTGGGTTTCTTACTCCCTTGATTCGAAATCACGACCAAATGTGTGCCATCTTCCCATTCTTGTTTTAGCTTTTCGGGGACAGAAGGGTGCCACCACATCCAGTCATCTCGGCTTTTGGGGAAATCGTTTCCTGACCGTGTCTTGATCAATGTACCGTCAAGATCGTAGAATGCTACAGGGATCTTTTTGGAGGACGATACGGAAGCGATGGGATTGGTGGTTCCAGACGAGGGATTTGGTAAAGATTCGAAAGGATCGAGGTGGGTAAAATGGATGAGGGCAGGATCGGAAGGGTGGAACTTGCCGTGCTCTTTGGGCTCGTTAGTGAAGAAGGGATGAGCTGTTTGACGTTGTTAGTTAGGATTTAAAGTTATTTTGAGGACGTACTCTTCTTCGCTGGTGGCTCTGGCCATTCAGCTGTTCTTTTCTGAGGGGGCATAACAGATGTTGGAATAGCGTCAAGACGAAAAAGAGTTCAAGATGGTGGTGACTTCGATGCCTTCGGTGGATGAAAAATCATGACATCACCAGATGGGTGGGTAAACATTGGAACGGAATTGAAAGTAGCAGGCCGTGGAAGAAGTCGGTCCTATCGACGTATGTGACTTTTTGCAGTTGAAACGACTATCATATTAATGAACTTTGCATTACGGGACCTTGGTTTATGGACTTTGCATTTGACCAGACCGCGTCTGTGTATTCATATTGGTAAAATCTGAGATATCGACAATTATCGGATGGGGCTAATCCAAGGTCGTGGTTTTTTCCGCCAAGTTGTATGGCACAGCCCACTATGGAGTTTTCCATTTACAGATCAGCCGCAATGGAGGAGGGAGGAGAAGGGAATGAGGTAATGTAGGGGCACCTTGACATGCGTCTGCCTTGATGGTTTAATATAAAGTATCTTTCCTATAATCCTATTTTGCGCGTTTATTTGTCAAATATGTAGCTGGTTACATTAATCCATTTTACGAGCCCTATGCGACACGAATATAATGCTTCATATCATCACGAGCTTACAACCCAGCCAATAACCAGAACAAGTGCTTTTTCCTAGAGATACAGCTTTTTATTCACCCCTGTCCGCTTTGGGCGTATCGCCCTTTGACCTTTTGATAGTTAACCAAGCCTTCACCGCTCCATTCTTCGCCGCCACACCTCCATCGTCCTCTACAGTCTTCACATCCACATACTCGCCCATCGCTTTCTTACTTGCGTCCCTAAACCCTTCAAACGCCGCCCACGCACCACCACTCTCAATACTCTCTCGCGCCAATTCGACACCTTCTTTATAAGAAGATGCCTTACCGGAGACGTACAAGAGTGCAGCAGCGTTGAGAAGGACGTAATCCAAAATGGCAGCGTATGAAGGGGAGTCGGGAGAGGGAGGAGAAGAGAGGTGGGCAGGAGGTGTGGAGGAGCGGAGGATGGAAGTGAAAGTGAGCGCGTTGAGTTCGGGGGTGGAGCCGCGTACAGCGGAGAGAGGGTGGGTAGGCAGACCAAAGTCTTTTGTGGGGTGGATGGAGCCTGTGGTAATCTTGCCGTTCTCCAACCACCAAGTCTATAAGTAAAGGAAAGAAGGAAAAGTTAGCGGATGTGATGTACGGTAAAGAGGAATACTTTTTCAACGTACCCAAGTTTCTCCAGCACAGCTGATTTCATCCAGACCCTCTTTTCCACAAACGACTAACGCCCTCTCCACATTCAATAATCTTAAAACCTCTGCGAAAGTATCTCCCAGCTCCTTTTTAGCTACACCCAAGACCATACGCTGCGGTGTGGAGGGGTTGATCAAGGGACCGAGGATGTTGAAGATGGTTCGGAAATTAAGATTTCGTCGAATGTGAGCAATGTGCGCGAGGGAAGGGTGGTAGTGCGGGGCAAAGAGGAAGAGGAAGGGAGAGTGATCGAGGAAACCGTGGACTTCAGAGACGGGGAAGGCGAGTCGGCAGTCGAGGGAGAGAAGAAGATCGGCAGAGCCAGAGGTCGAGGTAGCGGCCTTGGACCCATGCTAGAGAAGAGATGTAATTTTGAGACAGCGCTTAGCTCATATCATGTATGATGGTGGCTTTTCGGACGTACCTTGGCGACCCGTACACCAGCACCGGCAACGACGACAGCAGCCGTCGTAGAGACATTATATGTATCCCATCCATCGCCACCTGTCCCGACAATGTCTACAAGGCCAGTATACCCATCACCCTCCTTGTCGGAATCCCGATAATCCCACATGCCATGAGCTAAGTCTTTATCTTGAGAGGCTGAAGCGAGGTTATCGACGGAGACAGCATACTGCCGGAGGACGGAAGCACAGGCGGCGACGATGTCGGGAGAGGCGTCAAGACCGGAAAGAGTAAGAGCGGTAAGAAAAGCACCGGCCTGTCGTTGCATAGACATCAGTTTTCTCGGATGGTCATGATCAAGTAACAGATACCTAGAGACGTACCTGGGCTTCGCTAGCGCCTTCAACACAAAGGTGTCTGAAGCACTCGGCACAGTCCTCTGAGGTGAACTCTTCCGGAGACTGGACAAGCTTTTTGAGGATGACTTTGAACGTGTCTGGGGTATATTCAGTGGCGGACATAGTGGATTTTCGATGTTCGAGTGATGTACGTTTTGAACAAATGAAAACAAATCGATCGGGACAAGAAATCGAGTCCAACTTTGACGGCGCGACTAATTTGATTCCGTTCCACTGTTTACCCTCATTTGTCCACCATCCAATAGCCTCCACAATGCCTCCGTCGCATTTCAATCCCAGTGCGCAATGTCACATATCTGCATATAGCATTATCAATTACAGGCATAGAAAAGAAATGAACCCAGATGCTCCATTAGAAGGAAAGAAATATTTTGTTATAGCATATAATAAACAACTTATCTTGCTCACACACCATTTACTGTCGCCCTTCTTTTCAACTTATCTGCCCTTGTCTTTCGTCGCTTCATTGCCGGTTCATCGTCTTCCAAAGACGTTCTCTTCATCACCCTTCAGTATCCTCCCTCTCTATAACCTTCTTGCTCGCCATCATTTTCACATTCGGGTCCTTGCTTGCGATCCCTATTAATCTCTTTTCGTACGCTCGGTAGCCATCCCAACCCTTGTTGGTTGTCAATTGCACCCCAGAAGAGTCAATTACATCTTCGAGATGAGCCTTGATCTTGAGAGCGTCTTTACCAGTAACAGGACCAAGAAGAGGAACGAGTACCTTGAAAAATGTGAGCACTGCCCACTTTTTCCTTGTTAGTCTGGATTTTTGCTCCTTATTCCTTGCATTCCCTTCCTGTTTGACAGTCGTTGAGAATTTGCGAGAAACGAAGTCAAGTGCTTCGAGGTGGAAGTCGCAGACATCAGATGGATGTAGCTGTCGTAGGATAGCGAATTGGGAACCATGGATGACGAACGCAGTGGCAATAACACGGGCAAGAGCCAGAGGAGCTGTTGGCTCGTCTTCCTCAGAGTCGAGGAAGATGTTGAACGATTGCTGCAACGCGCTTCCCGCAACATGCTGCACCGCGTCTGCTTCCCTGTTGTAGATACCCTCATCTCGAAGTACATCAACGAGCTTCTTGACAATCGAATCGTAAGTTGGACCAAAACGACTATAATGCGCAAGAGGCTCCTTGGCATGTTCAACCTCGAGGACACCACACCGGATGGCACCGACAAAAACGGAAACGAGTTGGAAAAAATGGAGATCCTCTTGGATCTCATCAGGAGTGAGCTCGCGGGCTGCCGATTGAATTAGTATTATCGTCATATGCTTGGAAGAGTAGTACGACTCACGTTGTTGACTCTCTTCCTGTCCTGCTGATCTAGTCTCCATGACGGAAGCATACCTCTCAATCGCCGCTTGGAACGCCCCTCCCAGTCTATGCTGTATTTCGTCCGGCACAGCCACAGAACAAACATCGCTCGCTGGAGCTCCGCCCCTACCCTCAGCACGTTTGGCGAACAATACGTGCGTATTAATGAAAGAGATAAAGGCTTGACGTCGTACAGCATTGGCAGTATTGGTCGTTTCTCCGAGGAAAAGCGGGCTAAAAGTCTGAAGGGCGGTATCGCGTCGGGTGCAAAGGAGATCAACCTTGGTGGCATCTTGCGCGTCTTCTTTGCTAAACCTCTTGAAGAGCCAAGTGACGTGGAGGAAGATGATTTGAACAGCATAGTCCACCATCTATGAAGCATTAGCTAATCATCAGCTGTCAGATATTTGACACTTACAGTAGCTTCCTCCTTGTACCCCAATTTGCCTCTATCCGCAAATGCACAGATAATGTCCCATCCGCTACTTTGTTGCCCTTCCTCATCCTCCATAACATCCACCAAATCCATACTTCTCTGCAGTAACGTTATCCTCAGCATGATTGCTTCCAAGTGGCTGATTTGCTCATCATCCAAAGTGACAAGCGCAACATCTTCAGAGCCAATCGCATCTCTTAGAGAAGCGAAGAGAGACTCCTGTAGCTCAGAAAGCTTGGCTTCATTGATAGATGAAAGAGAAGAGTTGGCGACGAGATGGCCGATGGCGGAAATGGATGCTGTGAGGATGGTAGGGGAGGTGTATTTTAGGAACTGTTTGCTGATGTCATCCCAGAGGGATTCGTAGGCCTGTTATGTGTTAGATCATCCAAAGCCACGAGAATTCATAAGACTCACAGACGACATGCGCATGTCGAGATAGAGACTGAGATTCATGTGTCCGGGAATAGATAGAATCCCAGTCATTCGACCAACATCACCTTGGTGCTTGGCAAATAACCGAGGTAAAACCTTTATCAACGTTTTGGTCCTATCTGGCTCATCCTCTTCATTCTCTTCCCGCTCAATACAAGCCAAAAGCACCTGCAACATGAATGTCTCCTCATCTTCACGGAGCAGCCACATATCTTCTTCGTTAGTCGAGTGATCCACTAAAAGATAGTCCACCAAGCTCTCCCAGTCTTTCCACAGTTCATGCTCAGCACCGATAGACTCTACTGCAGCAGTCGCTCTTGTCATCTGTGTGTTGGATAAAGACGGAATGAATAGGGCTGATTTGAGAGCAGAGGGTTGTTCAGAAGAGTCGTCGTCCAAGGATTTAGAAGTGTAGAGGAGAACTGCAGCGAGGGATTTCCAATCAAGGTAGTTGGACATTTCGTCTTCGGCGATATTTGCTGCACGCTTCTTCTTGTTCGCTCTCAGACCCGACCAGACTGCTTTTAGACCTTCTTTTCTCTCTTCCCACAAACCAAGGATGAACGCCCCTGCAGCTTTTCGAATTCGAGGCTCCTGGTCGTAAACAAGCTTCGCCACCTTATCTCTTTCTTCGTCCTCCTCGTCTTGTAGAATACCCGTCCTGTCTATAAGTGTAATCACCTGCAAAGCCACTACCCTCACACTCAAATCCACATCCCTCGTGGCCATTTCAGTCACCCTAGGGGCTAAACGCATCGTCAAGGTTCGAGCATTATTGATAAAGGTTTCTCGGCTGTAGAGGTTGGCAAGAGCCTTGACAGTCTCAAGTCGGGCATGAGTGTGGGTATCGTTGCAGCCACGGGTGAAATAGGAGAGATAAGAAGTCGAGACGTAGTAGTCTGGGTATTTTTTGGCCCAAACACCTAATTCACGCAGACAGTCGGTTCGGATGTTGGGATCGGCATCGCGAACTCGGTGGACGAACATCCTAAATAGCGTCAGCCGCTACCATTGCCCGCCCAGATGTGAAACTCACACATCAAAGATTTCTTGCATCAACTCTTCCAAAGTTTGCTTTCTCTCTTGCACTTCCTTGACCCTGTCCTCGGCAGCCTTCACTCTCTTCTGCGCTGCATTTGTAACTCCAGCTTTCCTAACTTCTGCATCTCGCTGCCTTTGCTTAACGCTCAGGTCCTTGCTCACATCCGCAGCAACGTCACACAAGGCCGAGTTTATTCTGAGCGTCATGTATGTTGAGGTATGACGGATGGGTCGAAGAGTTGATGATGACATACACATCAGCCAGTTGAGGAGGAGTGGGATGAGCAGAGATGAATGAGGAGTATTGTCGGCAGTGTGAAAGAGGATAGGCGTGAGAGCGAGCGATGAGATAAAATGTGAGATGAACTCGTTTAAATTGGAGTGGAAGGGCTTGAAGTTCTTTGCTTTGGAAATCAAGGGATAAGTAGCCAACGCTACGTGGACGCTTTCATCCTGCACTCGCTCGATGACATCGGGGATACCATCGTCATCGGTCGCTTCAGCTTGCTCGATCTCGGTAGCCATACCGCAACATCGAATAAAAAAGACAACCAGTTCGTGAATGGATTTCTGCTCCGAGGTTTCATCACCAGCGGCTTGTTGGTAGGTCTCTATCCACTCATCAATGAGAGGTTGAAGGGCGATATCAGGTTGCTGGAGTGCATCTGCGACAGTCAGCATTATCACAAGACACGATAGTATTCACCCACTAAATAAAGGCGAATCAGTCTTTTCCGTGATTTCCCTCACGCCTTCAGCAGCAGGCTTTGTCTTTGCCTTTGGCCCGCTCTTCTTGGTAGTACCCGCAGAGGCTCGGGATTTTCGAGGTGCTGCAGGCTTCTTCTTCTTGGGAGCTGGCTCGTGATCAGACTCATCTTCCGGATCCGATATCAAACCCTCCTGATCGTCGTCCTCCTGGTCTTCGACATGCTTTCTCTTGCCCTTTCCGTCTAAATTGGGTCAGTATGCCGAACACCTTCTGTCGGCGCTACTCACTCTGCTGACTAGCATCAAACTTGTTAACCTGCTTTCTGACCCTTGAACCTCTACGAGGCTCCTCTGGTTCTGGTGAAGACATGCTTAGCCACGGGGTTTTTGTGAGAAAGAAAGATGATGGTACAACAAGCTCAGCACACGCTTGTATTTGTTCTTTTTGATGGTTGACGCGACTTGCCTAATTTACCGATATATGTTACGTAAGTTACGCGTCGTACAAAAATAATGTCGCAGAAGTTGTCAGTGGTCGTCGGCCGTTCAGATTCTGATAGAGTCCTCGTAGGTTCAAAATTGCCCTTCCCTCTCATTAGCTATATGTCATCAGTTACTGCAGAAATCGTCAGCCATGTCCAATTCCCACAGTTATTCCCCCAAAGTACCCATATCGGCATCCCCGTCAACGTCTTCAGGGACCTCATCTTTGGCGATGGGATGTCCCTCATCATGATCTTGAGGGTAAACTATGAATTTGTAAAACAGGATTCAACTATGAATGGCAGGTCGACAGGCATGTCTACATAGTATTTATTGCCTATTTAAGGCATTAAGCACCTAAGTTCTACTCAGCCGCGTCCAATCTTCTTTACTCTCAAACAACGATGCACCCTTCGCCGAAGAACTAAGTAACTAGCAGAACTACAGTCAAATCTAGACATTTTAAGACTACTACAGGTGTCCAACAGTCACCAGCTCAAAGGATCGGTTAAGAGAGCTCCAAGGAAGCCTTAACTTTTTTCTTTTTGAGTACAAGGAGTGTCTCTGCCAAGGACCGTACATATAACATATGAGGAGGGTATAATACTTGAAGATAATGGCTACGAGTTGGATCATTGGATGGTGGGGATGGTGAACCTCCTCGATATGGCCAGAAGCTGTATCGGGTGGGAAATGGAGCTTCAGACGAAGAATGTCAGGGTAGGGGCGGTATCAGAAAAGAGAAGTTGTGGAGCTGGCGACAAAGAGTGAGAATGATTTTTATCGCGTCAAGATGTGTATCAAAGGCAACGGCCTCATGATGTTAAGTTCATGAAGAATAATACTCATGGCAAATAAGGAGATACTGCTCGTATCATCGACAAGTTCTGGCCAGGTGAAAAAGCTGGATAGAGCGGTGCTAATGATGACTGCGGTGCTGAGTATTGAAGATTATAACGATCATACCATCGTACGTATCCAAAAACTTTGGAGGATCTGGAAGTAAGGAAACTATGAAAGGAAGAAGGAAGATGAATGGGTAGGCGAATAAACGGTCATCGGCCACATTTTCAAATCATCGGCCCTTCCAGGCAAAGTTCCTTTTCGTATTTACAAAGCGTCCCAATCAAAGGAAATGAACGACTTCCAAGCGCAGTCATAATCTCACAAGAGGACAAGCTTGCCGTATACGTCGAATCTGGAGGTCTTGGAGACGGAGACAGATGGGACAGATACACTGTGGGAATTTTGTGCGTGGAATTTTGCAATTTCATGCGGGGACGGCCGGCGTGAACAGACGTGGACGCAGCTCGGGATATGGCATGCAATCCGGGTGCATGCAAGTTGCTGGTCATATGTCCGATGCGTGCACCGGCGGCCCCGGACACGCAGCATGGAATCACCGTTCATGGAAGGTTCAGGCAACTCATAGAACCTGCTCGTGCCCCCGATTTCGTTCCATTACCTATATATCGACAGCCATATCAATGCATACATCCACTTTCTCGAACATTCTCTAGCGTTCATACATCCTCCGATCTTTCTCGAATGTATCCCATGACCGCATCATCCTCCCAAGCTTGGTGTATATAAACCCACCCTCAATGACCACAGCAGGTCCTCGTTGCCTATCCCCCAGTCCACTTACCGCTATACGTACCTTGTCGCCACTAACATTAACGCCGCAGCATATCCCAATCCTACGCCATGTGCTCCGCGTCACACACCCCTGCACGTCCATCCCGTGCTGCCCAGAACCCCAACACGGCTCGCAGGGATGATGACCGCCACTGTGACTACTGCGACTGCTGGAAATGGATCCCTGGTTGTATCGCCGTCGTCTTCGCCCGCTACCCCAGCACGCTCTGCTTACGTCCCTCTTTCCGCTCCCCAGATCGTGTAGCATGTGAGCCAGCCGGTCCGTAAAACAATAGAGTCTTTTGAAGAAGCCGGGCCCTTCCTTGAGAGGATGGTGAAGGAGCTGGATGACCTCCCTGGCTTCACTGATTTCCGATCCCTCAATCCTCTCAAGCAGCAGCACTTCCGAAACAGTTCCGCATTGGTACATGCCCTAGGAGAACACTTACCTCGAGCCTTCTGTGATATCAGTGAGCTCAGGAACAAGGAAGAGTGGATGCTCTCCATTTTGCGTACGAGTCTCAACATCATGATCACCCAGAATAACACCCTCTTCAATATGGCGTCCGAAATGGAAGATTTGAGGTCTCAGGTTAGGGACTTGGAGGAGAAAATGAGAACAGGAAATGGCGGATTGGAGAATGATAGAGCGAGGAAGAAGCTCAGAGCTGAAACCGACCACGACGTACTGGTGAGTGTACTCGACAATCCGAGGATCGCGCCTTCTTCTTCTCTGGGGGTGGCAAAGGCAAACGGTGAAATGAAATTGCTATCTCGCTCTCGACCTTGATGAGATATGTCAAACTTACTTTATGTGTAGAATCTCGTCCACGGTGTCGTCCGAGAGATGGTAGGAATGCCAAGAAAAGGGCCGAAGCCACTATACGTTGCCGACAATTGGCCAGACTACAACGAGGAAGAGGCTCCAGATGGATTCTTCCTCAAGGATGGCAGGATATTCTGGCGTCCAAACTGGTCCAATCTTCGCTGTGCCTTGTGAGGTGATGTTTATGTCGGAATGCAAGCCGGAGCTGACAGCTTCCTCATCTTTTGTAGCTTCGAGAATCTCGTCAGCACCGCAGTCAAAAAATGCTTACAGGATGACCAATTCTTCCAAATTAAAAGCAAGCCAACGAATAACGAATTGAGAGGCCGAGTGGTCGATTACCTTAACAGCGTTGTGAGGGAGAAGAAAAAGGCAGAGGTAAAGAAGAAGACAGAGGCGAGAATGAAGAATGTAAAAGGGAGAACCATGAGAGTGAGTGCTTGCATTACATTTTGTCATTAACTTGTGCTTCTCTTACCGTGGATTGTATTGCAGTTCCGTGTATGGCTTATAAGCAACTGGAAGGACACACCCCTGGATGGGTGTAAGGAACGAGACCTTTTAAAACGGGCATTACTCTCAGAAAGGGGGGTTCTGCGGAATCTCCACTTCCTCGAACATAACGAGACTGAAGATGTTCTGAAGAGAGTGGCCGAAAGGAGGTCTAATTCAGCAGGAGATAACGAGAATGAGGATGATGACGATGCGTATGATGAGTTCTTACTCCTTGCCGATGCTTATTATGGTAGTAAGGTAGAAAAGCCTGGTTGGGTGGCGATCGAACCGTGGTGGTGGTCCCCTGTAGTAAATAATTGACCGCCCTGTTTTGTCACAGTCACCAACTGACCACTCACCGTCGTCCCTAGATCCGCCTTGCTGTCTGGACTGGATACGAAAGTTGGTTACAAGCCCAAGACAAGGCAAAACGCAGGTCAACTCCCGTTTTCCACCTACCTTATAAATACCATCATACGATCACCATGAGTTTCCGCCTCGCGTCCAGTCCAACCGGCCTCGAAGAAACGCCAGACGGTCTCTTCCATCCCACAGCTGAGTATACAAGAGGCATGATCGACTGGGAGGCGGTGCAGAAGATGGACTCCTCCTTCATTCCCACTTACGAAGATGTTCCACCTGACCCCACCAGATCTCAGTCAACACAAGGTCGTCGCCCTCTTCTGGAGATTCTCCGCCATCATCACCCGTCGGTGTACGCAAGGCTTCAAAAGCGCCTTGTGCTTCTGCCCGGACTAGAGAGTTACACTTTGAGGAGCTTGTGGAAAAGCCGATGTGGGGAGGGCACCACGCAATATGAATCAAAGCTCCAACGAGCCATTGCGGATGTGCGCTATAGCAATTTTTCCGAATATCTCGATGCTTCCCCAGGCCCTGTACTTGATAGTTGCCACGAGATGGAGGAGATGGACTTCGACTTCACTCAAGAAAACGAGGTCTTTGGAAACTTTAATGGTTTTGTTACGGAGGGAGCGGAGGAAGGAGTGGAGGAAGGAGGTCCCATTATTGAGGAGGTGGCCATGTAGGAGATTGGAAGTGGCAGTTTGAAGTAAAGGTTCCAAGCGTTATAGAGTTCTATTGTGTAGGAGTTGTTTATGAATCCAAGTCTGCGACAGAGAGACATTGTAGCCTGAGTAGAATGACACTCACTGTCCGGGTCCGTCTGATGTGCAAGTCCTTGACCTTGCCCTAGTCATTCAGTATAGTACCTTGCACATTTACACGCGAAGTCCAAGGCAAAATCGTTTATCCACAATCCCTACTACTAAGCTCACGTATGTCGAGCAATTGGAATAGTGACAATGACCTTGGTACCTAATGGTGCCGAAGATCTTTGCGGAACACTAATCAATGAGACTGGGTGGATGGAAGGTAACGATTTCGCGTGGATCGGCAAGAAGAAAGGAGGGGAGAGTTGATGTTGAGAAAACACCTGGATATCTAGTGTTTTCCTGTCAAGGTCGTTAATGACTGTATACTCAATTCAAATAAGAACTTACTCTTCATCATACCGGTATCCATAAGCGGCGGAGGGCTTGAACCACCTGAAAACGCCAAAGAGTCGGTGGGACAAAATCCTTCCATCAGGAGCTCGTTGGATATGGGAGAAGACGGTCCAGAGGATGCCCGTCATAGTCGGCTGGTGGAATTCACCAAAGCGACGTAGCGGAGGGCGGCATTCTAAAAAGGAACACGCATTACTCCTGTTGAGGAGACGAGGTAACTGCGTCGCGCCATCGACTATCCACTCCTCCTTGAAGGTCGGGTCAAGAGGTCGAAAACGATAGCCTCGAACCCTTAGTTCGTGATGGAACTCGAAGGTGTCGGTGATACCCTCGCCTCCGGGGCGGTCTGGCTGTTGCCCCATGCGGGGAAGATATTCCCTGAGGAAGCGGCAAAAGACCTCCTTGTCTGCGGAACCTTCGCTCCTTCTCCCGTGAGACAGAAGATCGAGGGAGAATTCTTGATCGAGCCCACTATTGTCATAGTAGGCGAGATCATCGGCGTCGTCTTCTCCGCCAACATTCAGCCCTCCCAACCCGAAGCAATCCACTAATCGCTCTTTATACTCCGCGGTGTCGGCAGGATCGATCTCGCATCGCATGACTTGCTTTAGGCGTTGAAGCGCGAAACGTTCACGAAGGAGGGCACGAAGAGCCACAACTTGCTCTTGCACCATGTTCCGACCACTCATCTTGATATTCTTGATATGGCCATTCAGCCGCTCCAAGGAAAAGAGCCACCAACCATACACCGGACCGTGTGCCAGGATGTCGTCAGGTATATGCTCTATGATATGGAAATTGGTGACTCGAGCAGGGAGGAAGGGGTGTAGCTTGGCGACGAGGGCGCGGAAACTATCGATGTGCTTGCGAAGCTGAGCGACTTGAGCTTCCGAAATCGATGACTGCAAAGTGTAACGGATGACCGCAAACAGCTTAAGCGTTACAGACAGTTCTTCTGGTGGAAGCGGCTTCCCTTGGTGCGAGGCCTCTGCCCACAGCCAAGGCATCACCAACGGGCCCAAGGCCTCTCCGAATGTTCTCCACTGGGATGCGGTCGGCTTGCTGAGCTTGGTGAAGAATTTTCTCCCTATCCTGTCGATGTATGGAGGATAGATAACTTCCTCCATCATGCTCTCCAGGCGATAGAGATGTGTCTGTGCCAGGATGGGTTTACCATTGACCTTGCTCTGAGGCAGCACACGAGCAGCATACTGCTGCAACCTTTCTATCGCCCGTGGGTCCTCGGAAGAGCCCGATTGCTCCACGATCTGGTCGTACACTTCACGCAGACCATCTCCATGCACACTTCCCTCTCCCTCGGAGTCTGTGGAGCAGAGACTCACTGCGTCCTCGTCCTCTGTCCATCCAGCAGGTGGCAAGGCACAGTATCTGCCTAGAACCAGCACTTTCCGCATGTAGAATGGCAAAATCCCTTCTAGCAGAGCATGCATGGGGTCAACGACAGCATGGAGGAACTTGTCAAAATTCGGAAATAAGTCTAAGGCTGAAAGGTGGCCGGGCACGGCGAAGATTGACTTTTCGAGAGTCTCAATGTAAGCCTGAGTGGCTTTGGTTAGGTGTCCAGCCCGACGCGCGACATGAGTCTGTCGGGCTGTCTGCGGAGCTTGCTCGAACTGGCGAAGGAATTCGCATTGCTGAGCCAACATTGCTTCCGAGTGTTCTACACCTGAGCGTGCCGGGTGCTTCCTGGTACTATGCAACTGACCAACTCGTACCAGACATTTGAGACAAGGTGAGTCCTTCCTCCTAAAATGGGCGCATCCAGTGATGGCGACAGAGGCAGGCCGATCACAGCAAATGGTTCCAATCCTAGCATACACCTTGCGTCCTACAAAGAGAAAAATAACAGTTAGTAGGGATCCAGGTAGTATTCACACTGAGAGGTATCTCACCGTTGGGGTATTTCGGTGTCTTAATCCACAATCCATCGCAGTCTGCACTGAGGAGATCGACAGCCAAAGGAAGTAAAAGACGGTGAAGAAGACAACCTGGAGGTTCATTTGGGGCAGGAGTGATACCCATCAGCATCGCGAACGAATACTGAGACCGATATTTGTTGGGCAGGTCGGCTAGCTGACACATGATAGGGCCCATGGATCGAGGGGAACGATTACGGGACTTGGAAGGGTCTGCCCAATCGATAGAAACGTTGATAGTGAGAACCAGACAGCCACGTTCACGCTGGACATCCTGATCATCGACCTGGTAGCATGATCCATCCAACTGATGGCGGAGAATCTTTCCTGGATTCGCGTCTTGAAGATAAGCCGGCCTCTCCATCTGCTCATCACGTTGCCTTTGCCTAGAGCGCAAAACTTGTTGATCCTCGACAAGCCGTTCTACACCATCAAGAGAAAAAATATATTCCAACTCGGCTTGTAGTGTGCGACGAGGGAAAAACTCTGTCACCAGCTTTCCGCCCTCCCTCAGAGCAGTGCCACACTCAGGACAACTGTCTGGTACCTTGTCCCACCCATCCTTGCTTACTACATCAACGAACACATTCTGGCACTCCTTGGTAGGGCATTTGGGATGCACCACCATAGAAGGGTCAATGTCAAGTTGACCATACAGCGTCTTGACATTCTTGCGGAGTCGAGATGACGAAGTTTCTACTGGAAGGTCGAGGATGCGATACACTTTTTCACGCTCGCCCGGCGAGAGGTCGTGCTCGTCGAGTACCCTCCGGCGCAATGCTTCTCGATCCTCAGCGACAGGCAGCTCAAGGATGACCTGTATGACAGCCTTCACCATGTCGCCGAATCGCTGGGGCAGCCCTACAAAAGCGGTGAGGAAGATTGAGAAGACAGCAAGGACGGTGGCAAGTAAAGGCATATTCTTTGCAGCTGATCCGGGGCGGAAGATGGGTTCGTCTTGATAAGGGTTGGGTTGTCGACACGAGTAAGGAGGGATTAAAGATTCAGGAACTTTGGTAGGCCATTTGCTAAGCTGATGACCAAAGCGATCGTGGATGACATCTGCATCTCCATCACCCTCAAAGCCCGTTTCAAGGAGAGGCTCATCCACCATGATCGCAGGAAAGTCATCATAGCCTTGCCCATCATCAATATCCATAGGCTCCCTTTCAAGACCGCCTTGTGCAGCCTCCTGACCTGTGGAAGGTGGAATAGCATCATCGGAAAAAGGCGTGGACTGGCCAGCAGGGGGAGAGGGTCGAAGGATCGAGATGTCACCGGGGACGGAATCATTGGAAAGGGGTACAGATGGAAGGGTAGAGGCAGCGACATCGTCTGCCCCGGAAGAAGAGGATAAGGGCTGATTGTCGGCCTCGGAGAACTCCAAGTTTATGCGATGGTTGAGCCAGGTCGTATACTGCATCGTGCGTCCACCTTGAGGGCATAGTTTACATCGGCAGCGCACAATGGCTTTGAGAGGCTACGCCGACTATAGGTTAATCTATCATCGCAGCTACACGGCTCATACCCATCTTCCGGGCACTCACCAAGGTCTCTTCTGGTCCTATAGATGCTGCTTCGATGATATTGTTTGTTCTACGATAGGGATTGCCGGACGAGCTAGAATGGTATAATAAGCCCTTCAGTCAAGTCCTCAATTAGGAACGCAAATGCACGACTAGTTCTCACCTGGACGCCCTGGGATTGCTGCTTCGAGGCATTTTCACTGAAAGAAGCGTCTATTCTAGGTCAAAGATTGGAGACAGACTCACTGATTCACACGCTGAGTCATCGAACTCGTCAGCTTCCCCCATCTTTTGTAATAATTGCAGCTTACGCTTGGAGATGAGATTGCAGGCGCTTGGTAATGAAGTTGCAGACAGGGGCGTTATGGTACAGATAGAGATGCTTATGTGGAAGGTTAAAGACAAACGTGGATGAGGGGAAGTATTTATGTAAATTGGAAATGTATGAAAAGAAGGATTTCGCTGCTGACAACGACGACGACGACTTGTTTGGTTGTGTACAGTTGAATGCCCATTGGGCGTGCATGCAGCGTGCGTCTGCGTGCGCCCGCCACTTGCGTGGCCGTAGCGTGAACCAAACAAAGGGCAGCCTGCATGCAACGCCTATTTTCCATGCTACTTTCCACGCTTTTCCAGCCGCGTGCCTTGTCGTATTCACGTTAGGTGCACGCCTCCTCCGACACCACGCCAGGTCCATGCCGAACCAGTTGCGTGCTCCGGACATGTCCACGCGAAAAATTCCCACAGTGATACGAGGCGGCTGCCAGATCAGATTCGATGGAAGTACATTGGTACTACATGGATACAATTGAATAGCAGAAAAAGCCATGCTAACGAATGTTCGCTAGTTGAATCTGCAACCCACCACATATCAAGCTATTTCCTTCTGATATCTGTTCGGAACGAAATCTATGTCGCTCTCTTGCCTATGCATACGCTTGTTGTTTGCCGGTTGCCGATAATCCCACACATCATTCCTGGTAAGGCTTTAGGACGGTTAATTTTGAGGGACAGAGAATTGCCTTCGTCGCCCACAAAATGGGCTAAATAACGAAAAGACACCGAACCGAGTCGGACACCACCCTCTATACTACATCTATAGAAAAGCTTCTGGTCCTAATTTTTTGCCTGTCCGAATGAGGAATATTAATTTAGTTCCGTTAGTAAAATCCGCACTCTCTCCATCAACAAATCGTTCCCCGTCAGCCTGCGGGTGCGCATGCTAAGAACTTCCCTAACTTGAAAATGTTTCATATTCGTGGTTCATGGGATTGCATAATAAAATTAGTCAACATGCTTGTCTTTTTAAACCTTAATAGAATGTAACGAGCAGCAAACATGCTACTTCCTTCTTGATCTCTTGTCCAAGGATTTTTTTAGACCATCTGATTGATGTCTGTTGCAAAGCAAAGGTGAAGTTGCTTCACTGGGGACAATGCGTAGTAGGGAGAGTTGTTTTGAGGGCGCTTAAGATGTAACCAGTTGACAAACTTAAGAAACTGTCTCCTAATCTTTTCAACATTTTCTCGTGACTCAGGCTGAATACGGCTTTTTTGTTTGCGGTGGGCAGTGGTGGTAATGTTCTTTTTCGTTCAACTGTCGACTTTCAAAATTCCCTTCGAACAACGATAGATGACAGCATAGATGATGAGGACGGATCAAGATACGACGCATGACGCGGCACCGGTTGAAATCGCTGTATATATAATTTTCGTCTTATGGACGCACACTGTTCCTATTTGCCAACTCGCCAACTCCATTCGGCCGATTTAACTCATGTTCTTCTCTCCGCCAAGAAACACGAGCACTGCAAAGGATCCAAAACTCATCCAGGGTCCCGCTTCCAATTTTGCCAATTTTGGATTTTTTAAATTAATTATCCATTACACCCCTTACACAACGACAGCTTTCGGCCTTATCTGATAGGGAGGGGAGGTAGATCTCAAAGGATATTACGACGAGGAACGAGGCCTTCCCGCGCCACCCTTGCAATATTTTCGGCTGGTTCGCTCGAAACTTTAGTCCACCCCCTTCTTCCCCCTTCTTCCCCCTTCTTCCCCCTTCTTCCCCCTCATATCAAGTGTGGACCAAGAAAAAGGAATAAGGGACCTCATGTTCTGCTGCGTTCCCTGCCTTCCATATTTTGCGGCTCTGTTGAATGACAGATTCTGACGAAAGACGAACCATAAAAAATTATCGGCTTGTGGAGAGTGCAGGAATCATTAGAATTATATAAAAGCTCTCGATGGTGATGCTAAGGTGTTCATTCCCATTGTTACCCGCTGGTTTTCTCCACTTGCCAACATCTTGGCTTTTTTTGATCCTAGATAATTGGAACAAAAGAATACCGACTATGCCAGACCAGCTCTATCCGGAGCATGAGCTTGAAAGGGCCATTAGCAGCACCAAGAATGCTGATGACTCCACTGCTTTTGGTGAGAAGTCTCCGGGTGTAAGAAGGATTGAAATCATTGCAGCCTGCTTCACAACCTGGCATCGATGGGTTTTGTTCATCTCTGTGTTTTTGATGGCTTGTAAGTTAGCTATTCCAGTGAGAATGTCGAGTTGATCCTTTTTTGTAGATAGCTATGGCCTGGATGGCTCTGTCCGATTCACCTACCAATCGGAGGCACTCTCTGAGCTTGGCACTTCTGCTCAAGTCTCCACTGTCACTGTTGTCCGTTCTATTGTAGCTGCGGCTGCCCAACCCGGGTTTGCAAAGATCAGTGACTATTTTGGTCGTGTCAGTATCTTGGTCATCAGCGTAATCCTTTATGTGGTCGGTAAGTACCACAGTTACTCCAATAATATCTCGCTATCATTAGTTAACTCGGTATAACAGGAACTATTGTGACCGCAACCTCCACGAACCTCGCCGCCTTCTGTGGTGGTTCAGTCCTCTATCAATTCGGTTACACCGGTGTGCAGCTGCTCGTCGAAGTCTTGATCGCGGACGTTACTTCCCTTCGTTCCAGACTGATCTTCAGCTATATCCCTGCTACCCCTTTCCTCATCAACGCCTGGATCAGTGGTAATGTGGCTTCCGCTGTCTTGACACATTCGACCTGGGGTTGGGGTATCGGTTCGTCTTTCTTCGCTTTTAGCTGAGGCACTATGATGCTAATGTATTGGTGATGGGATAGGTATGTGGGCCATCATCTTCCCCGTCACGGTCATCCCTCTCCTCTTCTCTCTTATCCAAGCTGAATGGAGAGCCCATCGCAAGGGTCTCCTGCGAGAAATCCCCTCTCCCCTCCGCACTCTCGGTAACCGACACATGTGGGCCGATATCTTCTGGCAGATCGATCTCCTCGGTCTCCTTCTCCTCGCCGCCGTCCTTGCCCTCATCCTGCTCCCCTTCACCCTCGCTGGCGGTGTCGGAAGTATCTGGAGGACAGCGAGGGTCATCGCCCCTTTGGTGGTTGGATTCGTGGTGGCTTTGCCGTTGTTTGTAATTTGGGAATTGAAGTTCGCTAGGCACCCAATGTTGCCATTTAGGATCTTGAAGGATAGGCAGGTGCTGGCGTCACTGTTTATTGCCATGCTTTTGAACACTGCGTGGTACACGCAGGGCGATTATCTGTACTACACCTTGCTCGTTGCATTTGACCGGTAAGCCTCTTTCTCCCATCTGCCCCAAATTGATTCGCCCTTGATTAACGAGTGACTATTTTTCCGTCACTGCAGAGACATCATCTCTGCTACTCGAGTACAAAATATCTACTCCTTCACTTCCGTCGTCATCGGTGTCTGCTTGGGCCTTATTATCCGTAAAGTCCGCCGACTGAAATGGTTTATCGTCGCCGGTACTCTCCTCTTCGTCCTCGCTTTTGGTCTTCTCATTCGATACCGAGGAGGTTACTCTGTTTCCGACTTTGCCGGTCTTGTCGCAGCTGAAGTGGTCTTGGGTATTGCCGGTGAGTCTTTCAACCAGTATCCAGTATCCCCTCCTGAAGGATAATCAATTGCTCAAGCGCTAACCGGATGAAAACGTCACTAGGTGGTCTCTTCCCTTACCCAACCCAGGTTATGATTCAATCTGCCGTCCAACACGAGCGCACAGCCGTCGTGACATCCCTCTATCTTGCTTCATACTCTGTCGGTTCAGCCCTCGGTAACACCATCGCTGCCGCCATTTGGACCAACACCATGCCTAGCCATCTGTACAACGACCTCCTCCGTGCCGGTCTCTCCACGGTAGACGCATCCACCCTCCAAGCGCTTGCTTATGCTAGTCCTCTCCAGTTTATCGCAGAGTATGCGCCTGGTACGCCGGAGAGAGAGGCGGTAGGTAGTGCATATAGAGAGGTGCAGAGGTATCTGACGATCACGGGTATCTGTCTTTCGACCGTGATTGTGTTCGTGTCTCTTACGTTGAGGAACCCGAGACTTGGTGATGAGCAGAGCTTGCCAGATGCCGAGAAGCTCGAAAAGGTGGCCAGTGAGGTGTCGGGAACCACTGAAGAAACTACAAAGACGAAGCACGAGAACTAGAGAGGCGTTAGATTCGGTGTCCTTTTATTATTTTATATTATATTATAATGTTCGAAGTGAATCGTTTACTCGATAATGTACCATAGCTGCGGCTGTCTTTGGAGCGGGCCGACATTTTGTGGATTTTGGGTGCGCTGTTATATGAGGTCAATATTCTGTACCAAGCAAGGCAATAACTATCCACTCCTTCAGCTTCCTCTATCATATCAAAGATCTGAAGTGGACGGCGACCCAGGTGCTAGGGCTAGTTATATAATAGTTCAATCCATTCCAAATAATACAGATCATACACAGAAGCTCGCTACTAGCCGATCTTCAGCAGTTTCCTCCATTTGACCAGCCTCGGCTCCCATTGCTACCGCCTTCCAAAATCCACCTTCCTCCGCCCTTCGCCACCCGAGTTAAACATAGTTGCTTTGCTTAAAAAAACGTCCCACAACGTTTGCAAAAAAACAGGTTCTCAAAAAACAGATTCCAAGATGCCGAATGCAACAGTATTATCGTACTGCCTGGTGGTTTACTCGGAGATGGCGTATTGTTCAAGGTCGCCAAAGGTGTTCTCAGAAGCATAGAGGACGTAAAGGAAACCTAAAAGACAAATCAGTTGGGGTTCGCCAACAGACTGGTGATTCTGGCGTACCATCTTCGTCCCTGCAAGCAGATTTGTCAGCGATTATTTTTCGAAAATGCATCATTGCATTAAAAACTTACTTGTGCTCATCATAAATTGAACTCATAAGTGCCGCTGTTGGAGGAAGGATATCATCAACAAAGATGAAAATGGCCTTTTCAGGCGCGAGCTTGATCCGTTTCCTGCAAAGCAGAATCAGCATCACCGCAAGCTCCGTGATGATCCCCATTCACCTGATGACATAGACGAATTGCCCAACAGTAAGATCCTAATGAGTGGCATCGTCAATACTGCCACCTGTTACAGGCTTTGATGAGACTCACGGCTGGTACGAGATACTTCTTCTTATCAATCGTTGGGATATCACTCTTCTCAGCCTTCTCACAGATCACCTATATAACGCGTATGCCCATATTAGCCAATGCACAATTGAGCGTCCAGGTTGCCATTCAAGCTGCTAAACCAGTGGCAACTCGAGGATAGCTGATAAGGAACACTAGACTCACGGGAATCCTATCCTGATACTTTTGCCTGATCCTCTCCGCTTCGGCCTTTCGCTTGTCTACCCACAGCAAACCGACAGTTATCAGCACACAGACACTCTAGTACGCGGAACATTGCCCGCATGCGACGACGCGGCACAAGCAGAAAGCTGACTCACCGAAGGGGTGCTCATCCTTAAACTTGCTTCGGACCATGGTTGCTACTGAAATAGGTGGGATGTGATAGTTGCACGTTCTGTGGAGATGACGGATCGTTGGACGGGATGAAATATGGGATGTGAGATAGCGGGGCGGAACGAAGACGGGATGAGCCTCGGCTGTGCTGGGTAATAAAGAAACGTACCGATGTTGATGTGGTTGCTGTTGTTGCTGGTGGTGGTAGTCAGCAAGCCTTTGCTCTCCACCAAGTATCGTGGGACTCACATCAAGTAAAAAAAGAGTAGTTTGACAGCAGTAATATTAAAAGGAGTTGAAGGAGAATGATCAGCACAGACATCCAACCACATCGCGGGCGAGTTGTTATGATGCCATCCTCCGCCGGGTCACTCGGTGGCAAACATCAGCGAGCCTATCACCTGGGAATTCCGATCATTGTTATTGCCTTTTGAGGCACGCGGAGTGACCGCCTATGTCCGACGCCTAATCACTTCGGCGTATTCCGGCGACATGCTGACATCATCATTTCACGCCTTTCGCGGGTCTCTTTGTTTTTGTGATTTTCACCACTTCCGTCGCTTGCACGTCCAGCATCTACAACAACGAGCGCAGAAACTACACTTTAGCTACTCGGCCTGGTTGACTCCTCCAGCCCAAATGTCGACCAGGACGAAAGCAGCCAAACCTCGGAGTGCGAGGGGCCGAGTTGGCTCTTCTCCTGTAGCTATCCTCGATACTCAAGACTCTTCCTCGTCTCCTTCTTTTGGGAAGGGTATGCGCCGGTCTTCAAGGATTAGGTCTAAAAAGTCTATACTGGATTCACAATCCTCCTACGAGTCAATATCCTTGTCCGAGACATCTCTAGTACAATCGGCTGCTCAAATTCCTTCACAACCTGTGGCAGGTCCATCGCGACTACCTGTTCCTCACATCCCCTCAACAGTAATGGAAGAGTCAGAAGTTGAGACATTTCAAACGAATGTGTCCATTGGATCCCTTCCCGATCCATCACTCTATACTATCACCCTCGCTGTCCCACCATCAGTCTCAGATAAGCTGTCAGAGAGCGACAAACGGGATTGGTTCGTCAAGGGAGAAGAGATGATCGTGGACGCTAAGCGTGGGAAAGAGAAAGAAGGGATGTTGGATAGACGATGGGGCGCATTTGGAAAAGGGAAAGGCAAGCAAAGGGCTGACGACGGTGTGGTATGGTACGGTGCTGGGATGCGATTTCCTTGCCTTTGTAAGTTGCGCTTCTGTATCGAATACCAATTGACAAAACCGATTGCTAGGCTCCCTCCCATCCCTCAAGTCGTTCACGTTGGCAAATCCCCCTCCTTTGAATACCTCTCTCACCCCTCTGGAATCTCATCCCAAACCCAACCAAGTCCCACGAGTCGGTGCCAATTTACCTAATTGGTCGAAGAAGGAGAACTTTAGGGATATTGATCCAAGCTTGGAAGAGATGGATGATTTTGAGACGGACTGGAAGAATGTACGGCCAGCACCCCCTCTTCCTCCACTGTTTGTGGATATATCGAAGAACGACGTGACGGACGAATGGGAAAGGCTGCCAGTTCAACCTGCGGGATCACCCCAGCTGGAAGCAGGCGCTTCTCGACAGCCAACGACAACAAAACAAGTATCAAAATTACTATTACAGCCACAAGCTGTATCTCAAATATCAAATATCGACGCCTCGGAGATTTCGAAACGGTATAAAAGATGGTGGCGTAAAGAGGTTCATTCTGATCCATCGTACGGTCTCGTTTTCTCTATTCTGCCAACTGTATGTTCATGTGTTCTCTTTCATTATGATGTAAATCTTATGACTCCATTCAGCCACATTCCCAACCTCCACCTCGCAAAGCACCTCAACGACGCTCTTTGAGCGAGGGGCTAGTATACCTCTACAATCTACCACGAGCATACTATACCTTTCCCGATTCTCATCCATATCACCCCGATCTCTCCTACTATTGCTCCAAAAGACCTATGGCGAGAGTATATTGGGCGATACCGATTCATGGGCCAGTATTAATACCAGGCGTGAATCATCCTATTGATCTCGCCGTACAGGAAGGGAGTGAGAAGGTGGAAGATACATGGTTGAAAGGTTTGATGCCTTCTTCTGCTACCTTTGCTCCTTCTTCATCATCATCTTCTATCCCAGTTCAACCCATTCCTTCCTCCCCACCCATCTCTTTCTCCACTTCCATCTCACAATCACATCTACAGCCACAACCTTCAGCAGCGACAATCCACTGGACCCTTCCCAAACTCTCGTGGTTCCTGCAAAAATGGGTTCGCGAATCGTGGGCTGACGATCCCAGAGGTTGGTTCGGCTCTCTTTCATGGGCCCTTGCCGGTCCAAGCGTATCAAATTGGATATCCCTGCCAGAGATCCCACGTGAATTAGATGCGCACGTCTGTGTTCGCTCGTCGACCGCCAAAGCTAGAGAGACAAGCAAAAGTGAAAGGAAAGCAGTGAAACCCCAAATGGGCGACCATCTCCGCATATACTGTGATGCAGAGCGCGCGCTGGAGTTGCGTCTTTTCATCTCGAAAGCTTGGGTGCCTACACGAGACTTTTCAGGACAGGATAGAAAGCTATCAGAGGAAGAGGAGGCAGGGTTGGACAAGGAGAGGATAATGGGGAAAGCGAGGCTTTGTTTGGTCGGGGATAGGGGGGAAGCGTTGGTTGTTGCTTGATGAGGAGCTTGTGCCTTGTTATTTGCTGAGACATATTATGTGTACCATTCTATCCTGTAGTATACACTGCATTGTTGTATGCAAACTGATATTATTCAAGACGACATCGTAAAAATAAGTAGCCAGGTCTGCTCGCTGTGAGGCAACTTAATTATTCAATGAGTGAAGAGGAAAAAGATAGAGTCTGAACTTTGGGAGTTGATATATTACCGTTTTCAAGAAAATATGTTAGTTGTGAAGAGTTTCGGTTGGTGTGGCACCAGGATTGTGGACGAAATCACTGAAGAGTATGTAAATTGCGATTGTCGTAAGACATGATCAATGAAGGTCGTAATCAAGTCGATGGTAGTAACCAAGTCGATTTCGGATTACAAGATTTATAGTTAATAAGCGCTGGGTTATGAGAATATGTAATAGCCTTTTCAAACAAAAACCATAAACAACAAATTAATAATGGATAGTTGACTATCCAAGAGCCACGTCAGAAAGCCTACAAGGTCTCAGCAGCACGATAGCCGCCAGTCAGATCTATGATCACATAAAGTACATATCACAGACATATAACAATCGGGAGAATTCATCTATTAGATACACCAAACCCGCATATTTCCGGCCGTGACCTGATGCAATAAGAAAACACAATGCAATGCCCCACTTCGTTTTGCTGACCATTGTCCTTAACGTCCGATAAACGGTCTCATGATTCTTACAACGCACCCGATACCAGCGGGTGATTGTGATTGCCTGTCAAAGGGATCACATGTGATTGAAATACCCGTACGCCTGAGTAGGCTGAGCCATGCTCGTACCCATGCCCATACCCATATTCATGGGCGATGTGACCACCTGACCGTTGTACTGCATCGGATACTGCCCAAATTGTTGCGGTTGGGTAAACTGTGGGGATAGTTGTTGTTGGAAGGAAGGGGAAGTGGCAAACTGCTGAGTCTGCTGGAACGAGGGCGAAGCCATAGGCACAGTCGATTGATGATAAGTTGGTTGTGGCGACATGTGTTGCCCGAATGGAGGTTGCGAGGAAAAGGACATTTGTTGCGCGAATCCCGGAGATTGGAACGGCCTTGCCATTTGAGGAGAGGCAGAAAAGTTACCGCCGTTCATCATCATACCGTTTGAAGGAGAAGTTGAAAAGGTGCTACCCCAGCTTTGGGGCTGAGCGGTGAGGAATTGAGATTGGCCATGAGAGAAGGATGGAGACACACCAGTGGCAGGAGCGGACATGTTGACTTGAAGAGGAAGTGAGGAGTTGGAGCTATTTGACATGTCGATGAGGTTGGCCTCTGGCACCTTTTGTTGAGTGTTCGTGCTTGTGCTTTCGCTACTGTTCACTGCAGTATTCCACACAGGTCCTACGGAAGAGATACCCTGGCTCGAGGGTGATCTCACTGGTCGTCCCCTAGGCGGGTTCTTCCCAAACAATGGTTGAGCAGAGGCACTAGGAGGTAGTGGCGGGAGATCCCTTTCTCTCTTGATGTTCACAGCAATAACATCGTTCAGCTCCGGGTTGCGGTTATTCTCCTTGCCTAAATGCAGCCCTACCGAGCCCGCAGGCATCCGTCCGTCCCTCTCCCTCGCCCTGTTTAAGCTTGTAGGCTCGACTTGACCGTTCAGGCGGGCAGCAGCTCCACCGCGGAATGCACCTTGCTCGTACTTCCTTCGAATGTACTTTTCAATCTCGGAATCACGCTCATCGTGGCCATATGATGGTGGTGGGGGATGTAACGCCTCGTTGGGGTTGTAGATTGCATTGGAAGCCGTATTGCCCATGTTTCTGATAGCGACGATTTGGTCACGAGTCCAGGTATCGAGTGTCACGGATTTGCTGTGGGGCTGTGAGCGAGGTAAAGTTGAATAAGGTGTTCAGACTTACACGCGACTCTTGTGAGTCCCTAATTTGCGGTGTACGGAAGCACAACCAACGCAGAGAAAGATACCGAGATTGACACTTGCCCATCTCGGAGCGGGGGCGTGGCAATCGGCGCAGTTGTCTAATGCAAGTCAGTAAAGTCGAGACACGTGTGTAGCCGCATACCATTTCCCGGGAGCTTCAGCAGCTCTTCCAGCATGCGCTCATTTCGTTGCTCCATTTCGCTGAGGACGGATTGAGATGGAGTTGGCGAATGTGACGAGTGAAAGGAAAGGCGACAAGCGGAGGCAAGAAATGATATTTATCGTACGTTATTTGGTTGGCAGAGACGCGTGGGCCGAACGCGACGGAACCGACTGGGTCCAGATCTTAGAATTTTTCGCGCTGCTTGTTAACGTTATCATTATTTTTCTTCACACGTATATTAGTATGCCATGCAAAGCCCAACCATATTCGCCGACTTTCACACATCACCGACGTGAATTATTCGTGAATTATTTGCATCTACGTTCATCTATTCTTATCAACAAGCAGCACATTTTCATCGGCTGACTGATGGACACCGAAGACGTATGTGCGTTGGCATTCTGTCCTTCCGCTCCTCCAGATGTAATTGTTTCGGCGCACGGGCCTTTGTTGTCACACAAAAATGACGAATACTCTGACATGACTTTGCACCACTTGGGATCGGGAATTGAAAGGGCATCTCTTAAGGTTGCAAACTTGTAGTCCAGCTTGATGGAAGACGTGGCGAAGGCGAGTCCCACTTTACTGATCATGCTTAAGAGCATGAGGTGATTTAGCCATGAACTTCTCGAATACGTCTCAGCAAAATAAAGCCGCAAGATAAACCAATGCTCTTATGGATAAGATCCCAAAGGACGGCGTAACGATGGGTCAAACAGGACATCTCGCTGATTAATGTCTATGGATGGTGGCAGCTGATTAGATAGAACTTATCATCGTAACCAAACACTACGATGACCACTCGCCCGCGGACATCCTATATTGTCCATTCGGGCTTCAATGACCTTTCCAATCTTGTTGCTAGCACCTAAATTGCTATGCAAACCTGAAGATCGTTTAGGCTCTCATTCTTCATCTTCTTAGAGGGAAGAGGGTATTAAATGCGGACAGTGTGCTAGGTCTGGGTGGTAAGAATAGTGCTGGTGGCAGTGGGCTGTGGAAAGATGAGGTTGAAGAAATAAAGAAATATCGGGTGGCTCAAAGGTATTGATTGGGATAATACATGGACTCATTTTACGAAAATAAGGGAAAAAAAAGCTCGTGAAAGCTAACTATAGATGCAAGACTTGCATGCGCAGATACCACCCTACCATCCAGACTTGTTTGCTGATGGCAATACTCGCCACTTTGACGATGACATTCCGAACAAACCGCTTACAATACCCGCGACCGGGAATAGCAAAGGTCCATTGCTGAGGAATAAAACACACGATGCACACTTGTTGGAAATACGCAAGAAGTGAGTTAATCGCATAGAGGTCCTTGAGACATTTGCCGACTGAACTGGATAATTAGTTTGGCCTTCAAAGAGTGGATGTTTAGACCTCCGCATCTTAGTGAATCTCGTTAAGAGCATGATTAGATGACCGAAAGGTTGCCCCATATGGAAAACGCCACTGAAGACACCATTACAAGCCTGATGACAGTTGATGACGAACTAAAGGGGACTGCGAAGGCGAAGGCCATGTCGATGTATTGTTACGTGTCCAACTCCTGTACCATCTGAGGAAAATCGCAAATGCCTGTACGACCTAATGTACCCCCATTTGCAATGACTTGATGAATTTCATGGATGATTAGTGTACACGATGCACCGTTGTTTTCCCCATTTTTCGTGCAAAAACAAGTCCTGTTGCCTCAAAATAGAGTCAATACAATCTGCAAAGCACCATCACGAAGTATGAAATACATCCATCCCAATCTAGTCTCGATTTGCTTAACCGGACTTGCCGACGGGCTGTTGGTTCCTATAGTCATTGACGGTCAGCTCCATCATTCAGTCATTGGTCATAAAAGATACAGATAGAAGGGGAAAGATCAGATAGGAGCGAAAGACTATTTAGAAAATTGCGTCGTTCATGGGTAATCAGAGTGAACTATGCTTGATTTCGATATCATCCGGAGGATAGAGCGGGTCGAGATAGGTGATACAGG